>NW_026854747.1:0-267865 GCF_026571515.1 Ruditapes philippinarum | reverse complement strand
AAGCCATGACTGTAACAATACGTCTATTTTTTTTGGAAAAAATCACTAACATATACCCTTGCATTTTAAACAAAATCTTATTTCCAAAAATTGCTAAAATATCAATCAGGTCCTTTGTAATTTGCATTATTCCAAGCTTGCTGACCTAAATGGCTTACATTTTAAATTTAACAACTGTATAAATGGACAGGTCCATCAAAACAGTGAAAATCCAAAAATCAAAGCATCCATCATTTTATTTTAAAAATCACATGAACATATCAGAATAAATAGATAATGTACTAAAATTTAGGATTTTTATTTTAACTAGAACTCCGCGAGTCGGACGTGTCGCCTTGTGAACAATGTAGTTTAGGGGAAATGGCCAGGACAAAAATGAAATATGAAAAATAACAAAGGGCAATAACTAAAAAAATAATATGTGCAGAGCAGCATTTCTGTATACTGCACTTCTTATCAATAAGATCTATCATCCTATAATGTTTCAAGTCCATAGCTTTCATACTTGAGGAGAAATGACCAGGACAAAAATAAAGTAAGAAAATCAACAAAGGGCAATTACTCAAAAATAAGAAATGCAGAGTATCAGTTCTTACGCACTGCACTTCTTTTTAATGAGATCTATCATCCTATGAAGTTTCAAGTCCATAACTTTTATACTTTCGGAGAAATGGCCTGGACAAAAATTAAGTATGAAAATTAACAAAGGGCCATAACTCAAACATTAAGAAATACAAAGTACCGATTATTGTGCACTGCACTTCTTAATAATGAGATCTATCATCCTATGAAGTTTCAAGTCCATAGCTTTTATACTTAAGGAGAAATGGCCCGGACAAATTAAAAAATGAAAATAAACAAAGGCAATAACTCAAAAAAATAAGAAATGCAGAGTTCCAGTTCTTGTGCACTGCACTTCTTCTTAATGAGACCTATCATCCTATGAAGTTTCATGTCCATGGCTTTTATACATTAGGAGAAATGGCCCGGACAAAAATAAAGTATGAAAATTAAAAAAGGGCAATAACTCAAAAAATAAGAAATGCAGAGTACCAGTTCCTGTGCACTGCACTTCTTCTTAATGAGACCTATCATCCTATGAAGTTTCAAGTCCATGGCTTTTATACATTAGGAGAAATTGCCCGGACAAAAATAAAGTATGAAAATTAACAAAGGGCAATAACTCAAAAATTAAGAAGTGCAGAGTACTGGTTCTTGTGCACTGCATTTCTTCTTAATGAGATCTATCATCCTATGAAGTTTCAAGTCTATATCTTTTTTAGTTGAAGAGAAATGGCCCGGACAAAATTAAAGTATGAAAATAAACAAAGGGCCATAACTCAAAAAATAAGAACTGCAGAGTACCGGTCCTTGTGCACTGCACTTCGGGTTATTGAAAGAAGCATGCATACCAAGTTTGAAGTCAATCAGACTTATAGTGACTGAGTTATGCTCCGGACAAGCTTTATAGTCATTCTCCTTTAATTGAAGCACTTTTTAATAATTCATGTCTCCACTTTAAAAATCGTAGTAAAATGTACAGACGAGCTTAATCCTTTGTGACAAAAATTTAAATAAGTACACTGGGATGTTCTCAGCAGCTTAACTTAAATTGTGTAGCGTGGATGCTCCTCGTTTTTCATTTGTGTTAAACTTAAAAGCTATAGTAACTGCAAAAAAGCGCTGTCGCTTGACCAATTAAAAGTTTTAAGATTGGTGAAAAAAACAATCAATTTCTATGTTTTCCAACAAGTTTTTGCCTAAAATCAATACAGTATTGATAATAGATTAAGAACTACATAAGAAGTTCGAGACAGAGACCCTTATTTTCCCTGATTTTCTTTAAGTGCTGCCGTCGCCGAAATGCAACTATGGTACCGTAACGATTTTAAACTGGAATGTAACGATCTTGAGATGCGTTATATTCTTTAAAATTTGTACTCAAAACAATATCAAAAGACTAAATTTGGAATAAAATTGATAAATTAGACTCCTACGATGATACATTTTAAACACAAACCGTTTTATTGTAAATAATTCAAATGTCGCATTTAAAATGCTATGCCTCCGTAACGGGCGTATACTTTTAAATATACATTATACCAATCAAATAAAAATTTTAAAATATTGTTTTGTATTTCTTTAAATGAAAAACACCAAAATGAGATGTCGTTTGCACAAAAATGTGATAATTCTGACCCGTAGAGTCGAATTTCACTATGTTTCCATAACGACTATTTTCCGTAACAAAACGATCATCCGAATTTCGGTACAGTATACGGTTCAATTGACGGTGCGACCTTTTTGCCTATCACCGCTCCCAATGATACGTCACTAAGAGGTATGCATGCAACATCTTAATTGACTTTTATGATACAATTAGGCATCTGGAGGTAATTGGCAATCACTGTAACTTTATTTTGGCAACCACTGTTTTTGATTTGATAACGATGTTTTCACAATTATGTTACTTACAACGAGAAATTTTTACTGATAAAATCGATTGCAAGCTTTATTATCAGCAAACCACAGAGTCAAAAGTAGCAAGTGATATGCCTATTTATATTTTTTTACCTGTTTGAAACATTTGTTACGGAAACATAGTTAATTATTTTGAGATCATAATCTGATGTCATATATGCACTTTATCCATAGTTATTTTTAACAATTTTGAAATGAATGATTGGTTCCAAAACATGGAAACATATTTCGATGAAAAAAGAAGTGCACAGATTATCAAATGGTCAAAGGCAATTTTGTTACGGAAGCATAATCTTCTATCATCTTTTTTAGCACCATAATACATATATTCAGTTTGTTTATAAAAACTGTTCCAGTGTGTTTTTTCATTATAAAGATATATGAAAATGGTGTCCAAATATAAACTGGAAGTCTAACATGATTTGTATTGTGTTGTAAGGTTGCAGTTTTTTCCGTTACGGAACATGTCAAATTTGTTTACGGAACATAGCATTCATAAATGCTATGTTTTGAATATGTTTTTTTTTTATGGTTTTTTTACTATTATAAAAATAACAAAATTGTATCATTATGTCACTTACAATATCTTAAAGTTTTAGAATTAAATTAAATCATGAAAAAGTAATATTAATAATGATATTAATGTAATAATGATAAAAATGATGATTATTATGTAATTGTTATATTAATAATAATCATGACAAAAATAATTATTTTAATGATGTTCATGTATCAAGGTTAATAAATTTATAATAAGCAACGATTTCTATTTTAGAATGGTGCTTTTAATAACAGAAATACAGGAGACAAAGCAGAGAGGGAAAAACAACAAATCATTTAAAAGAGAAAGAAAGCAGAAAAAATTATGTTCCCATTCAAAAAGAAAAGCACTGGTGAAGAAAATGTAGAGGAAACTACATGACACGTTATAACATTACAACAAATTTGTTGTAAATTAGGCCCAGAAATAAAGCAAATAAAAGTGAAAAAAGGAAGAAATTCTTGTTCATTTTCAGTGAAAAACTTAATATTTTATTTTCCATAACATATGTTCCGTAACAGATATCTTTTCCTGCACTACTCACTAAATTAAACTGTTGATGTTATTTTTAATTGATACAGTGTTTTATGATTGATGTTGTTTTTGTGAAGACACCACATTAAAATTGTTTAAGTAATGTTAAAGAGTGAAAATATTGAGTTATAAATCCTATGTTTTATAATTTTTCACCTATGTTCCGTAACAGATCATAAAGGTCTGTTTTGATGATCATTTGTGAGGCGAAATTTCTTTGTAACGTTACACAGATTAAAAGTCATGCTTGGTTTTTTTCTGCTTCTTTTTTAGATATAATTCGATAACTTTTATGACAGTATTTTTTTGTGCATTGTATCGAAACAATGTCAATCTTAAGTTACGAAATATTTTGCTTATTACAAGCTTTTCAAATACGAAGTATACAAGTTTTCAGAATAAGATATAGCATAACATATTTTTGCTAAAGGTATTGGTCTTCAACTTATAATGCATATTCTTTTGGATTGTTTAATTTAAAATTTAGTAAAACAATACCTCCAAAGTAATTCCTATGGTATATTTATGTTCCGTAACAATGTAATTCAGTAACTAAGTTCAAAAGCTTTCAGTATACAAACGGAGCGAATGGTGTGTGTTAAACTTCCACACAATCTGTCCAAGGTATTGAACATTAAAAGCAAATCATAGAAAACGTTGTTTATGAAAGTCAGATTTTTCATTTTTTGTGAACCAAAAGTGCTTCAATTATGGGAGAATGGCTGTTTAGCGGACGCCGACACCGACAACGACGCCGACACAGCGCCGCCGCCGCCGACACCGCCGACAAAAGTAATCCCCTTAATGTCCTTTTGAAGGCCGACACAAAAACATTCCAAATCTTTCTTAACAGGTTCTGCAAATATATAATTTAAAAAAACTGTTTCCCCCTGAACATGTGGCCCTAAATATCGCCTCAAACCTGAATATTTAATACTTTTCCATACAAAACAAAAGTAAATATTTCAAACTATAAAAAAAGCAATTATAAAATCTAAATCTTAAACTGACATCAAAAGTTCATTATTTGGTATCTGAAATAGTGCACAATCATGTCAAAACCATTAACTGGTTTTGCTTTTGATAAAGGGGAAAACAACAGTTTCCATAAGAAAGTTCACCTGGTTTCTGTATCCAGGAAGTCATGTCTCCTATAAAATTATATGGAAGATAAGCTATGGAAGTCGATGGCTGCTATGAGATTCTATGAAAAGTAAACTTGAGCATCTGTAGACTTAAAGATTTTTTAAAAAATGTTTACCATATGCATACGAAAAAGAAAATCTGCAATTCAGGGGCAGGGCCAATTATGACCTGCGGGCTATTATTTGAAAAAGAAAATGTAGAGGTCCTCAGGAGAGGTTATATTAGAATCAGATTTATGGTTTTTTAAACCATAAAAATTGTGTTACAGTTTTAACATAGTACATAAATGGAGTTGCATTTACAGAAGTAACACAATGCAAATAAACAACCGACAGATAGCTAGGGCTTATTAGAAATGAATGTGGTCAAGATATGTATCGCTCACGTAACCCATCATTTCATTAAAGGTTCAAGCGATATCAAACATATATTGATAGACTGATTTTAAAATTTAATTCAGCATCAAAAATTACACCCCTTGCCTTATTTTCAATTATGTATGTCACAAAACAAGAAAGTAGGTCCAATGATATCAAAAATATCAAAAGTAGATCAGATAATAACAAAATTCCGCTTGACATCAGAAATTACACCATTGGTCCATATTCCATGTCTGTACATGAAAAAGGCAAGACAGTAGGCCAAGCGATATAAAAAATATCAAAGGTAGGTCAGGCGATATCAAAATTTGATTCGGCATCAGAAATTACACCCCTGGTCCAAATTTAAAATTTGTACATAAAAAGAAAAAACTGGTAAAAAGTTTTCATTAATATCGAAAATACGTCAGTTGATATCAAAATTCAATTCACATGTCTTGTCCAAATTTCAAGTCCGTACATAAAACAGTCGGTCAAAAGGTTAACAGATATCAAGACATGTAAACTCTCTACGTTAAGTTAACCCTAAAACAATTTATATTGGTCCTTTTCTATTATATTTTGTTGTCCATTTCATCAGAAAAAAAACAACAATATAACAGATATTTTAAGGTGTGTAGTTAACGAAATCGAAAAATTACTTGGGTAGCTGGAAGTATTTAAAATTGTTTACTTGACGAAAAACAATGACAGCATATTGCTTTTAAATCTTTATCTTAAAAATAACGAAGTTGACGAGGTTGTAATTGAGTTTTAAATTCCTTAGATATACTGAACATTTTATATATTATTTTCAGGATGGACCGCCACTACATTTGTTAAACTTGTGGTAATGAGTAAAAAGTCAATCAGAGTTATCGGTGCATGAGCGAAACCACACTGGAAATGCCCCCTGCAAGTGCTAAGGGAAACTGTTTTACAGAACTGCCAACATAACCCGGCACATATATTTTACAATTATTTATTTGTTTGGATATTAAGACATATAATAAAATGAATGTCGTAAAGCGTATGCTGTCTTCATGTATAGTCGTCAACAATAAGGTAAAAGGCATAAAATAGTTTCGACAAAATGACAGAATAGAATAGACTTGTTTTGTCTTTATAAATAGCAATAAAATACAGATGATAACTTAAAAATGATTCTAAAACAAAGTCTACAATACTATATAAAGTGTGTTATATATTTTTTGATGTTGCATGTGCGTCTGCTTTAATGGAAGCAGACTCGCCGTTGAGGCCGACATGTGGGTTCACCAGAAAGTACATGGTCAAGCTGCATACACATGTGACACTTTTGACATGAGCATTTGCAGAATGAAACAATTTGAAGACTACGCGGCTATGAACAGAGGGGATAAAAACTACATGTCTATGCGTGAACCTTTTCCCAAAAAGGCAGGTGTAGTTTTTCACCCCTTTGTGTATAATCACGTGATCTTCAAATTGTTTCTCCCATGATCCATGTAAATTCCTGGTGAACCATCAAGTCAGCCTCAATGGTAAATCTACTTCGCAATTGCAGACTTACTGCTTTTCTCTCTGCGTTAATTACACCTGCAACATTGGAAAATAGAAAAATACTCTATACAGATCTATAAAACTTATTTAAGAATCATTTTAAGTAATCAGCTGTATTTGACTCTATTACTTATAGACAAAAATGACAAATCTATTCTGTCATTTTTGTCGAAATAATTGTAAAGTTTACTCTTATGTCAATGGATATAAATGCAGACAAATCATACGCTATACACCATTTATTCTTAGATAAATGACTTAGTTACAAAACGAATAAATAATTTTGAATATCTGGTGTCGGATTATGTTGGCTATGCTGTAAAACAGATACCCGCAGCACTTGCACTGGGCATTACCAATGTGGATTTTTCTCATCCGATAATCCGGACGGACGTTTTTACACTTTTACACACGATTAGCCAATTTTCAAGAACCCATCTAGAAAACAATATTAAATATGTAACTTTATTACAGGAATTTAAAACTCAATTAAACCCCATCAACTTTGTTATTTTAGAGAACCGGTTAAATTAAAAACAATATGCCTTCAATGACTGTTATTTGTCAAGTAAACAATTTTTGATACTCCCAGCCACCCAAGTCATGTTCGTTAAGTGTTGGTCTTTCGGTTTCATTGCAATTTTCATGTATTTTGTCGCGAGCAATGTCTCCGAAAGACAACCCTTTTTCCATATTTTTACACACCTTTCTGTGATATTGCTTTTAATTCAATCTGATGAATTCGTAAACAAAATCTAATTGTAAATATAAAAGCTTACGGACTAAGATAAATTGTCTGTAGCAGACTAACATAAATTGTTTGTAGCGTAACTTTAACGTAGAAATAAAGGAGATAACTCTAAGGAATGTATCGCATAATTCGCGACAATGGCTTCCTAAAACATGCACTGATAATTATATGCTATAAAAACAACTGATTCGTTATTACGAAACAAAAGCAAAACATTTGATCATAGATAAAACAAGTTGTATTTAACTCTTTACAAATACACATTTATTTCCTTTCAATGTATATGTAAATATTAGAAACCATGCGTAAAACTTACTATTTTGTTTTCTTGTGACTTACTATCAAGAAAATGCTCGTTTTACTTACTATGCTTTTGCATTCTTTTTTACTCTACGGATCTTTCAGCAAGATTTTACATGGACTTCTACGAAAGCACATGCCAATATTATGCTTGGTTTTGTGTTTTTGGTGAAGAAAGAAAGCTTATTTTCATTCATTTTGGTACAAATTATATCGTCTCGTGTGACTTATTAAAAGCTGCGTTTGCAATTTTCACACAATTCAAACAATGTTCTCGAAACCATATTTTAACGTAAGACAATGCACTTGGTAGTTATATTTAAAGAATGTTACCGAGTATATGACAGGCTGGGTGTAGTTTAGATTCACCTAAATTTATAAACATAATGAACCTACCGAGGCTCAGATCTATGGAAAGCCATGTCTGTCTTATATTGTTCTTTTTCAATTAATTGAATTATGTGGATAATATATAAGTTTACTTCGACAATATATGAATTGAAAACACATTCTTATTAAACCGGAAACCATTATATAAATCCAAAGTACAATGTATGAAATCATGCCGCTAGTGTATGAAACCAAAGTAGCTATATATAAGTTGATTTTATCAATATATGATACCAATTCTTCAATATATGGTACCAAAGTAGTCATATATGGAACCAGATAACCTTATATGAATCCGAATTATGAATATCTTAATTCATTTTTTCAATATATAAAATTAAGTCGTCAATGTATGAAACCAAAGTATCAATATGTAAGTTGATTTCACATTATATGGTACCAATTCTTCGATATATGATAATAAAGTAACCATGTATTGAACCAGATGTCCTTATATGGAACTGAATTATCAATATATTAATTCATTTGTACAATATATGAAACCATTTCTTCAATGTATGGAACAAGAGTAGCAATATATCAGTTGATTATCACATTATATGATAGCAATTTTTAACTATATGGACCCAAAGTAGTCATGTATGGGACCAGGTGTCCTTATATGGAACCGAAGTATCAATATATTAATTCATTTTTACAATATATTAAACCAATGTATCAATATATAAGTTGATTATCACATTACATGTATATGATACCAGATCTTCGATATATGTCTCCAAGGAAGTCCTTTATGGAACAAGATGCCCTAATATGAAACCGAAATATCAATATATTAATTCACTTTTACAATATATGAATCCATTTTATCGATATATTGATCCAAAATATTAATTTATAAGTTGATCCGGTCCTGATGTGGTACCAGTTCTTCAATATATACTACCAAAGTAGCAATATATAGAACCGGATGTCCTTATATGAAACCGATTTATCAATATATTAATTCATTTTTACAATATATGAAAACAGTTTATCAATGTATGTATTCGAAGTAGCAATATATAAGTTGATTATCACATTAAATGATACCAGTTCTTCAATATATGGTACCAAAGTAGCAATACATGGAACCAGATGTCCTTATATTAAACCGAATTATCAATATATCAAATCGTTTTTTACAATATATGAAACCATTTTATCAATATATTGAAGCTAAGTAGCAGTATATTAATTGATTTTCACGTTATATTATATACCATGTCACCAGTTTTTAGAACTGACTTAGCAATACATAAGTCAATTTTGACATGTTATGAATCCAAACTTTCAATCTATGTCATGTATGTAATCAAAAATCCTTATATAAACAACTTATTAATATGTAGGTTTAATTCTACAATATATGAAAGCATTTAATCAATGTATTGGACTGAAATTCCCATATATGTGTTGATTTTTACATTATATGACACCAAAATATTGTCATAGGTTGTTGGTATATGAATTCACTTCTTTAATATATGGAAGCAAATGAGCAATGCGTTGAACCAAAATGTCATTATATATTGACGGGACTTTTTTTAAAGACAATATTCTATCCTTGAACGGGTAGTACAGTTCCGCGACAATATTTCTTCTTGAACTGTCAAAAGACCAGCGTGTTTTATGGTGGCACAAAGGTGACATGTGTGTGGTTTTATTTATCTCGTGCGCAAGAGATACAATGCCATGGCCACGAGTTACTAAGTCGTGGCCACGAGTTACTAAGTCGTTACCACGAGATAATTAAGTCGTGGGAACGAGATGCTATGTCGTGGCCACGAGAAACTATGTCGTGGACATGAGTTATTAAGTCGTGGCCACAAGATAATCAAGTCATGAGAACTAGATACTATGTCGTGGCCACGAGCTACTAAGTCGCGGCCACGAGCTACTAAGACATGGCCACGAGATAGTTAATTCGTGGACACGAGATAAATAACCAATCAAATTACACCATTTATATGAATTTTCCAAATCAACTAGACATGTGCTATAGTACAAGGATGCCTTTACTTCACCTGCCTGTAAAAGTACCATTTATACAAGTAATTGATTGCTAAATAATTTTACATTTAGGGTCATTGTGACCCAATTTTTGATCCAATGACCTCAAAATTATTAGGTGTCATCTACTGATCAGGAGCAATGATCTTTCTAGGTTATATAAATCATGGCTTATTCCTTCTAAAACATTCATGAGGATTTAACATAAGGTGTCATGTTTACCTCTACCCTTGACCTAAAACATCCTTATGGGCTAGGAATTGTCTATGGGCATTATCCCTACCAAATAAAATAAATCAGGATTTTCCTTCTCAAGTTATCGTATAAACAAGGTTAACAGGCCGTTGTACGTACAAACTGACCAATTCTATAATAAAATTCTCCCCACAAAGGGCTATTACTTAGTCAAAATTAGTGTCTAATTTATGGGCCTTTGAAGCTGATGACCTTAAAGACATGTGTCAAGTTTAAAGTGAACATTATAATATTTGAAAAGATAAATGTTGCATGGAAAACTTTAAACAAAAAATGTTCTATGTTAAAAAAAACATAGTGTAATCTGATTGGTTAATTATCTCGTGTGAACGAGTTAGTTATCTCGTTCCCAAACTTAGTAACTCGTGCCCATGACAGGGCATAGTATCTCGTTCCCACGACTTAACTATCTCGTGCCCACGACTTAGTAACTCGTGCCCACGACATAGTATCTCGTGGCCACGACAAAGTATCTCGTGGCCACGACATAGTATCTCGTTCCCACGACTTAACTATCTCGTGGCCACGACATAGTTACTCGTTGCCACGACTTAGTAATTTGTGACCACGACATTGTATCTCGTGCGCACAAGATAAATAAAAACACACACATGTCACCTTTTTGCCACCGTAGTGTTACACTGATGGCATACTGCACATTTTCTAAATTAGGATTCCGAAATATTTGAATTTAACGTCACATTCACTTTGTCCATCAAATGGGCTGGGCAGGCAAAACTTATCATTATATATTTATTTAAAGTTTCAAAGTCATAATTGAAACTACTGTGTCGTACTGACCATTAACAGAAACATATTTTAAAAATAAGTTCATCTCGACCTTTACCTTTGCTCAAAAATGAGCATGGCCAGTTGGACACATCAAGGTTAATCTACTCACAAAGTTTGAACATAACCAGTCAATTGATTTCATGAGAAGGTGTATGCTTTGTAATAACAGAACCCAGTGACCTCGACCTTTGATTTGTTGACTTGAAAATAGGCTATTTTTGTTCCATAAAATGAAAATTGCTGTCATAGAATGTAACATCAACTTTTATACTGCTACCATGGCTCCATACATTAATAAAATGGTTTCATATATTGTAAAAATGATATAATATATTGATAATTCGGTTTCAGATAAAATCATATGGTTCCATATATGGCAACTTTGGTACCATATATTGAAAAATTGGTAACATATAATGTCATAATCAACTCATATATTGCTACTTTGGTTCCATACATTGATAAATTGGTTTCATAAATTGAAAAGTGAATTAATATATTGAAAATTCGGTTTCATATCAGGACATCTGGTTCCAAATATGGCTACATTGGTATCATATATTGAAGAATTGATATCATATAATGTGATAACCAACCTATATAATGCCACTTCGGTTCCATACATTGTAAAATGAATTAATATATTGATAATTCGGTTTCATATAAGGGCATCTGGTTCCATATATGGCTATTTTGGTATCATATATTGAAGAATTGATATAATATAATGTGATAACCAACCTATATAATGCCACTTCGGTTCCATACATTGTAAAATGAATTAATATATTGATAATTTGGTTTCATATAAGGGCATCTGGTTCCATATATGGCTATTTTGGTACCATATATTGAAGAATTGGTATCAAATAATGTGATAACCAACTTATATATTTCTACTTTGGTTTCATAAATTGATAAATTGGTTTATGAATTAATATATTGAAAATTCGGTTTCATATCAGGACATCTGGTTCCATATATGGCTACATTGGTATCATATATTGAAGAATTGATATCATATAATGTGATAAGCAACCTATATAATGCCACTTCGGTTCCATACATTGTAAAATGAATTAATATACTGATAATTCGGTTTCATATAAGGGCATCTGGTTCCAAATATGGCTATTTTTGTACCATATATTGAAGAATTGGTATCATATCATGTGATAACCAACTTATATATTTCTACTTTGGTTTCATAAATTGATAAATTGGTTTCATATATTGTAAAATGAATTAATATACATGTATTGATAATTCGGTTTTATATCAGGACATCTAGTTCCCTATATGGCTATTTTTGTACCATTTATTGTAGAATTGGTATCAAATAATGTGATAAAACTGATAACCAACTTATATATTGGTACTTCGGTTCCATACATTGTAAAATGAATTCATATATTGATAATTCGGTTTCATATAAGGGCATCTGGTTCCATATACGGCTATTTTGGTATCATATATTGAAGAATTGGTATCATAAAATGTGATAACCAACTAATATATTTCTACTTTGGTTTCATAAATTTATAAATTGGTTTCATATATTGAAAAATGAATTAATATATTGATAATTCGTTTTTATATAAGGATTCCATACATGGCTACTTTGGTACCATATATTGAAGAACTGGAATCATATATTGAGAAAATCAACTTATATATTGCTACCTCGGTTTCATACACTGACGGTATGGTTTCATTTATTGTAATTGTGGATAAATATAATGGATTCCGGTTAAAGAAGGTGTTTTCAATTCATAACTAGGGAGGAAAATATTTCATATGTAAATGATATATTAGTCACTACGAACTCAGACATTGATATGTATGCAGATGATTCAAATTGCACAAAGCTGACCAAAATTTAAGTAATATACTGTTTGAGTTGCAACTAGACTTGTTGAGGACGTTTTCGGGAGTTTTCATATAGACATATAGGCAAAATTAAAACTGTTCTATAGAATTTCTTTAAAGTTGGCATGTTGTTAGAATATGATAAAGAAACATTTTAAGCAAAAACAAAATTGGGGTCACCGTTCTCGTTTTTGAGTAATGTGCCCCTGAAATCAGAATATTCTGGATAATGTTTTTCTTTTTATTGTTGAACACACTACATAATATTACATGCAATTCCTTATATCGTTTCTGTTAGTTTTTTTAATGGCAATAAAGGTACTTTAAATTTATAAAAATAGGTCAATTTTTTATAAAAAAAATTGCACAGGATAAGAGAGAAAGTGGGAAAAAATATCCACTCTAAATTTGTTCTTGAAATTTTGCATATTGACTAAAACGGAGGTAAGCTGCATGAAATTAACAAATTTTTCTCTGCATATTGAGAATTCGAGTATAAAAAAATTTCATTGCCAAAAGCTATTTGGATTGCATATAGTAAAATGTCTATCTTGGAAAACACATATTGACAAAACGTGTGCTATGTTTGCTTCTAAAATATCCCTCTAAAAGAATTCAAATATTTCTTACATTTGCAATGAAACAAATATATTTGTTCGCTTACTTAGCCCCTTCTTTTGATTATGGTTGTATTATTTCAAATTATTTGGTCCCAAAGTAACAAATCAGGGTATCCTGAATCATCTGGTGAAAACACTGACCAAATAGTGCTCGGCATATGAAACAGCTAAATGTAGATATGAATATAAATGAAATTGATCGGTCTCACAGGACATATGGTAAATATTTACTTCAACTAAACAACGGAACTTTGCAATGTACAATGCTCGGTTGTTGGCAAAGAGCAATAAGATCGACAGTTGTTGGACATTTGATGGGGTTATCTATGTCAAGGATAAGAATCAAAAAGTGCACCGAATAACCAATAGTGACGACCTAATAAGATTTGATCGCTGGTACTAGTGTGTCATGCTAAATCTATCAATAAACTCAATATAAATCATGTGATCATGTAATACTTGTGCTATTGATATACTATAATCAATGATTGAGGTGCTGTCAAAATACCGAAAGTCACGCTTATTTATCTAATACACATTTTTGCACGTATATTTGAAAAAAAAAGTGTTCAATGTTTTAAATACTTTGATTATGATATTTACAGGATCTTATGTAAATATCGGATAAAATCCAATACTACACTTTTACGGTGTTCCCTGTTAAAAGTAGTTAATTAAATTGTTTGATATACTTATAACGTACATCTAAATATAGACTAAATAAATACAACGTAGTATATATCCCCGTACTGCCTCTTTCCGAACAGCTAACAGATTTTTCAACAATAACTGACAGTGAAATTATATATAAAATAAATTCTCTTTCAATTCTGCGAATATTATCATTTCAGCTAATAAATGCACCAACTTTTTAAAATTTCACTTCAATTATTACTATGAATCGAGGACAAATCATTACTGACCCATTTTCCAGTTCTTAAAAATTTCACAACCACTTTTCAATCAGTTAACAAAATATAAACTGTACCACATAAAAATTGTCATACAATGTTAAAATATAATTAGTTCTGTATTTTGGAGAAATTTTGACAAACTCAACTTCAGATAAATGGTAATAAACAATTTTAACCTAATAATAATGCCATTTTTCAATCTAGATATCTATTTGCAGTGGTAAAGCTGTCACAATTGGGGTATGGATGTACCTTTCAATTTGCATAACAGAAAAAGCATGTTCTTGTGAAATTTTTAGGATCTTAGGGTCTATATGACCCCATTCTAGTGACTCCTTACTGAAAAGTTATCACAGAGAATGTTTTTCCTTGGTTAAGTGACTGTTACTTTACTGATGTTTTACCTTCCGATTAAGAACTGTATGGTAAAATATGTACATATTAAAATTACAGCTCTTAAAGTGTAGCAAACATAATGACTTCATGATATTGAAACAGTTGTCCAACTTAATATCCATTTCTGCAGACTGACAAAAAACTGAGTTTGTAAATCAATTATTTTTAGAAAATTATTGCGATTTGTAACTGGGTAAATAAAGGATTAGTGGAAAACACACATTTTACATATTTTGAACTAAAATGCTAGCATTTTCTTTTTTATCGCCGTAATTGACATTGCTGCTGATGAATTTAGTCATGGTGAATACAAGATGTGCTTACAGTTTGGTTACATGACAAATAAGGTCAAAAATAAAAAATTTCGAGGGATGATTGAAAAGTGGTTGTGATTGAAAACTGGCAGTATGTGGATATGACATAATTATTAAGGTTCATAGAAGTCACTACATGTCTGCGAAGTCAAAAATTCTTTATTACAATATTAAGAAACATGCGTGACATGATGAAAACAAAACTTTATACTGTAAACGCTGTACTTTAACATGTTTGCATTTTATTAAGACATGTATAGTATATTGATGGTACTGTAAACGCTATATAAATATCATGTTTGTATTGCTATGTAGGTATGATATGATTTTTATGTTGTTAATATGTTGATGCATTTATATTTTTATGCCGTTCATGACACTTTGTTATATGTACGAATCCCTTACTGTTAACAATGTTCTAATATTATTACTTTTTTCTTTTTTCAATATCTTTATAAAATGATCTTTTGTACATTAGATCACGACCTTCTTATGGAATCAATTATTTGCACGTGAAGCTAATTGTACTAATATTTAAACCAGTTTGAGAGACTATTATATATTTTCTATCGTTTTTCTAGGAATCAACTTTAAGATTTTGAAAACAACATGCGTAACTCATACCTTTTTCTGATCGTATTAGTAAATTTATTTCACAATTTCACATATATCATGACAATGGTGCAATATACCATTATATGACATGTTTATTTCATGTTCTTCTTGTTATATGGCATCATATGACATGTTAATGCTAATTCATATATGGCATTTGAATGGGCTCGAGTTATCATATGTAAAATGGAATAATGTGGTATGTTAGGCACTTATAGGCTTTGTATAACATGTATAGCCATTATTATGGTATTGCGTAGCATGTGGTATGGTAATGGTTTTGATTTGCATTTATAACATGCTGATGTATTACATGAATGCCTTGCAAATATAATCTAGTTACATAAAAATAGAGATCATGATGGATTTGTGTGTATTGAATGGCTTGTATATGTCATTGTGAAATATGTATAACATGATAATGATAGTGTACAAAGTGTAGACATTGTTTATGGTACTGTGAATGTTAAATTAAAAAGGCATGTTTATATTATTGTGTATGTATCATATGATTTTGATATTGTACAATTATCTTCTATTTGCCGATGGTTTTATGTTATATCACATAATGACGATATATACCGTATATGACATATTATACTTTACATCTTGTTAAAATGGATATATGACATGGTTAATAGTATTTTCAATATGATATTTAAATAGAGATTGAGTAAACTGATAATATGTTGATATTATTACTTTCGAAAAGGAATAAGTGGTTATGTTTAGGCACCTTATGGGGTATTTTTAACACTAGCAGTAAAATGGCTTTGTATAACATGTATATTCCTTAAATTATGGTTTGCTAGCATGTGGTATTGGTAAATGGTTTTTTGATTTGCCATTTTAAACATGCGATTGTATTCATGAAGTGCCTTGCAAATTTATACAATTTAGTAACAAAAAATGGATCATGAATGGTTTATATTTTTTTGTAGTTGAATATGACAATTTTATTTCTATTTTGCCGATGGTTTTATGTTTATAACATTGAGAGATTTTTTAGTCTGCTAAAATGTGGACATGACCACGTTTAAAATGTTGATGTGTTTATACTTGTATCATAGTTTGGGGACCTTTCTGTTGAAAATGTGTCAGAGTTAAATCGTATACATATACATGCACCGTGCGTTAACTGGAGTGCAGGTATTAGTTATTAGTTATGCACTCCAGAGCATGCCCATTGATTGGTTCATTTTTGCTGGGGTTTACTTATTGTGACGGCAGAGAAAGGGAAAACGACAGAAATGTCATATTTAGATGCTCGTTCATTGGTTATTTTTCTCCGGGGTTTCATATTGTGACAACAGGGAACGTGTTTTTATGTTTGACTATGATACAAAAGAGAAAGAACATCAAAACACTCAGCAATCTGATTAATACTTGGGGGCCCCTCGTATAAATCAGATAGCCTCGTGTTTCGAGTCTCTTTCTATTACTTATATGTCGTTCATGACAATATGTTATATGTACGAATCCTTTACTGTCAAACAATTTTCTAGTATCATTACTTTTTTTCTTTTTTTCAATATCCTGAACAAAATTATATTTAGTACACAAGACTATAACCTATTAATACAATTTTTCGCCCTTTACGCTTTTTACATTAATGTTATTATGAACTAGTATTTATTTTTGTCTTAATATTCTTGGAATAAATTTTAAGATTCAAAAACATATTCGTCAATGTGTAACTCATACCTTCTATGATCGCATAAGCTAATCTTTTTCACTTAAAATAATCTAACGTTTATCATTCTATCAAAATTTAGTACAACAGACAAACCTCCCAACCAACAAGTATGTTTTCAATTTATTTCCTTTTTCAGATTTTTGTTATTCTCTCATTTTTGACAATAATCAATTTCCAATTAACATCTCAATGTAACATGTTTTCATTTCTATTTTTGCTCTTCTCTCCCATTCTTTGTTTCTTAAGGATGAACATTTTGAGTATCCATAAGATGCTTGATTGTATCATTTCGTGATTCTATACCTCTCTCTGTTGTGTTGGCTGCTGATTAAATTTTTATTTATGTTTGTCCGAAATCACTGAAACAGAAAAACAGACACCGCCCAACTACGGAAGAGAGGTTTCGTTATTGGGCGCTTCATGTTTTAAGATTCTTACTTCTAATCAATCACTATTATTACACATTCACCATTTCTCAGATATTTTTCCAATATACATTAAGTTTTTAAGTATCTCGCTCATGATTTAACTTTCGAAAAATTATCTTTACCCAGCTTTTACCGTTCGCAAGATCCACCTATAAGAAAAGCAAATCCAACTTTATCTTTTTCGTCCTTGGTATCTTTCCATCGTAATGGCTTTTCTTTGGCTTGTTCAAGTTGGAATATTCATATATAATTTTAACTATCGGGTGATGTTCATCAACCCAGGACCAGTATCTCACAGTGCGTCTTTCAGTATCATCGGCTTCCTCTGATTATGAATTTATTGATCTTTCCCGAAACCTTTCTTTTGTTCATTACAACGTCCAGTGCATCTCCCATAAACTTGATATTATTTATTCCGAGCTTAAGGATTTTGATATTCTCTGCTTTTCAGAAACTTGGCTTGGCCCACATATATTAACTTCTGATCTCTTTCTCCACTCTTTTGCTAATCCCGAAAGGAAAGATCGTGCCTATAACCACGGCGGTGTTATACTTTATGTTAAGGATTACATCCACTACAAAAGACGTCATGATTTTCAAATTAACGGAACTGAATGCATTTGGATAGAAATTGTCTTTTCCAACAAACATATTTTATTCGGAGTTTTCTATAGACCCCCAAACATAGACAATGCCCATCATGCCTTGATTTTAGACTCTATGCATCTGGGCTATTTATACAGGTATAGACAATATCTTAATGATGGGCGACTTTTAACCTAAATGTAGCGCACAGTACTTCTAAAAAAAATCAGAGATATATGTTGCCAGTTGTCATTGCATTAGATTATTGACTCACCTACACCTTTACTGAATCTTCTTTCGTCAATAGTTCACCTTATATTTTCTTCTAACAACTATCTCATTCATACTAGCGGAGTTGGCGATCCTTTTTCTCCAGCAGGATGTCAGGTTTCACTGTCCTATATACTGTTTACTAAATTTGAAAAACCGAAGCGACTTTCTTTTTATCGAAATGATTGGATATCTGATTTAAGGGTAATTAACGGATTTCTTAAGACATTTGGCCTCTGTAAGTGATTGGGATTCCTTGAAAAAATGAAAGATAATAAACGTATATACTAAAACATAAACCAGCAATAATTATCAATATCTCGAAGCAATGTATCCAAATAGAAAAGTCTTGATCCGAGAAAACGAGCCTCCTTTGGTTTAGAAAACGACTTAAGATTTCACCTTATTACTGGCCGGTTTTCGAAAACTGAGAATTCACATAATATCAAAAAATTCACGGTAGCAAGGAAATATCATATCGAACAATTTAGCCCCAAAAATTACAAACAGGAAAATCAAAATGTCAAAAAGTGTTGGTGTCTCTTCTTAATCATTTATCAAACCTTCCTATTCTACCTCAATACCACCACTTACCCTCTGACGACAACATTTCATATTCTGACAAACGTTGAAAAGCCAATTTTTATGAACGACTTTTTTGTTCACGCAGAAACGAAGCTCCCCGTCTCCCCATTTTACCTAACGTTACTAACCATATGGGTGATATAAGTGTAACACTAGGCGAGGTGGAATTGCTTTTGAAATCTCTTTCTTTGGGAAAAGCCGCTGGTCCTGACAATATCAACAATCGAATCCTTCGCGAACTCTCCCATGAACTCAGTGGTCCTCTAAGTGCTCTTTTTAACTTTTCTTTTCAGATTGCTCAAGTTCCAGATGCATGGAAAGAAGCTAATGTTTCTCCCCTCTTTAAATCGGGTGACCCTTCTTTAGTTAATAACTTTCAACCCATATACCTAATTAGTACTGTCAACAAAGTCTTTGTAAGAATTATATTTAAACACACGTTTAATTTTCTGAGATCTAACAACATTATCACATCTCTTTCATCTGGTTTTGTTCCCGGAGACTCCACTGTCAACCAATTAACATATTTTTATAATATTTTTGCACAGGCCATTGATTCTGGTAAAGAGACCAGAACTGTCTTTTGTGATATAAGTAAAGCGTTTGATCGAGTCTCGCACAGAGGACTAATTTTCAAATTAAATTCGATCGGCATATCTGGTCGTCCTTCTTCTTGGTTTTCTTATTATCTCAAAAACAAAAGACAGAGAGTCGTTCTCCCCGGTTGTAAATCATCTTTTAGTTATAAAAACGCTGGTGTGCCGCATGGGTCTATTCTTGGGCCACTGTTGTTTCTTGTTTATATTAATGATATTTTTATCGATAGTAATGCAAATATAAGACTTTTGCTGACGATACAAAACTTTTTATTGTTGTAGAAGACCCCTATCACTGCTTCCACTATCCTTAACACAGATTTGCAAAAAATAACTTCTTGGGCTGAAAGGTGGTTGGGTAAAATTCAATCCCCCTTAAAATAAAAATCATTATTAATATCGCGTAAAACTAACAGTCTTATAAATCATACTCCTATTATTATGCAAAACACACAAATAAAAGAAGTACGTAATCACAAACACTTAGGTATAACTTTTACTCATGATTAACGCTGGTCAACACATATTGAATACATTAAAAATAAAGCTTTGGAAAAGAATAAATGTCATGAAAAAACTAAAAATTAAAATTTCAACTCGACTGGAAACTCATTAACAAATCATATACCTATCTTTTATTAGACCGATTATAGAATATGGAGATGTATTATTTGACAACTGCAACCAAAATGATAAAAAAGAGCTCGAACAAATTCACCAAAAAGCAGCTAGAATAATTACAGGAACAACTAAACTTTGTGTGTATTGATAAACTCATGAAAGAAGTTGGGTGGGGAATCCTTGGAAAAAGGCGTTACAAACATAAATTGATTCCTTTCTTTAAAATGGAAAATAGTCTTACTCCTAAATACGTCTCTGGCCTTGTCCCTTCGTCTGTTGGAAGTGAGCATCGGTACCCACACCGAAACTCAATAGACAGGCAGAATATTCACACAAATACAGATTATTACTATAAATCATTCCTGCCTTCTATTATCAGAGATTTTACTTCTCTTCCACCTCAAACGCAAAATGCCTCAACCTTAGTTTCTTTTAAGCGCCTTGTTAATAATGATTTGTCAAGTGTGCCTGCTTATTTTCTTTCTGGTAATCGCAAACTTCAAATTTTTTACACAAGATTACGCACTCACTGCTGTTCGCTTTCTGCCGATCTATTTGAAAAGAATATAATCGAATCTCCGTTCTGCGAATGTGGTGCGAGAGAAAATGCTTATCACTACTTCTTGGAATGCCCTAAATATACTAACCTTCGACCAGAACTAATAATGGCTATTTCCCATTTTGTAATCCTTCTATAAATGTCATTCTTACTGGAAACACTTCTTTATCTTACGAGTCTAATGTTCAAAAATACATCCGAGAAACGAAGCGCTTTTGTCTTACTTACACTTGTTACATCTAAACTTGATAGTTACTATATAATGCATCTTTGTTTACTCCTACTGCTCTATTATTGTTCATCCACTTCTCCTTTTCTTTCTCAATTTTTTTTGTCAATATTAGCTGGTAGTTTCTTTGTTTTTTTGTGGATTTTTTTCGTAATTGCGTAATTGTACCTTAAAACTATTAATTAAGATTTTGATAACATTCTTTTGTCTCCGTTAAAACACAGAAGTCTTTTCGATTGCACATTCCTAGGTGAAAATTAAATGGCGACTTCTAACTAAATTAACCTCTGTCATATAATATATTGACTTTTTTACCTCCATTTTGTTTCATTTTTCTTTTGCATTTTTTTCTCATGACCTTTCGGTTTAGTATTTATTAATTGCAAAATACCCTTTTTTGAAAATGTCTTTGATACATTTTCAACTTAATGAATTTTGTGCATGATAATGCCATGAACTGTATATATGTAAATTGTTTAAACTGGGACAGGACACTCATACGCTTTCATAGCTTTCTGCCCAATCCCAAATGTATTGTGTAAATATTGTTCATCAAAATGTAAATATTTCGAATAAAATATGTTTAAACAAAATCAGAGCCAAATAGATTACCGATTTTATAAAAAAAAAACAAAAACGCCAGGATATAAATCAACCTGTAAAAACCAATTTTCTTGAAATGTTTCAAAATCTAAAATGCTTATCTTTTCCATCTAGATGTAATAATTACTTTTGTATAAAGCAATGATAAATTAACACCAGCATTTATTTCTGATCTAGTTCCGTTATCTCAGAATAAAACGTCCTTACTAAGACCAACACAGAAAAAATAGATCACGCAATAACGACCCAAAACAAATCATTTGAAACATACTCACATGTTTTTATTGTTCTAGCATGATGTCATGGAACACTTTTCCTTTAAAAATAAGAAATTCTTCCAGTCTTAAATTGTTCAAATCACATATTTAAACATTTATTATTATCAAAAGATGAAATATGCACAATATACCATGCTATATATAATATTATGCCGGTCTTCTTTGTTAGTTATGTTATAATGAATTTGTAATTTGTATGTTATTGTAAAGCGACGTGTTTACGAATTGCTATAACGACGATATGTAAACACAGACAAGTACACAGTTTTTAACCGTCATGCTTGTAGCGTTATTACGGAAGCCCTGGAGGGACATTTATTATTTAAAAATTATTACTTATTACCTATTCTTTATAACTTATCACGTATTATTTACAGATTAGTATTATTTTTAGTATTGAACCTTCAAATGTTTGACAGGAAAAAACTCTGTTTACTACGGAAGCCCTAGATCATAATTGATAATAATGTTAAACATATTAAGTAATAGATAATAAGTGATAAATAATAATGTGCCTTCCAGGGCTTCCGTATTATTTGATTGTATAAATGATATTCTCTTTCATCTTTTTCGCTTGTCTTGATTTAAACGGAGTGTTTTCGTGTCAAACATGGCGCGGTTCAATACTAAATATGAAAAATAATCTGTAAATAATAAGTGAAGTTATAAAAGATAGGTAATAAATAGTAAATTTTAAATAATAAAGGTCCCTCCAGGGCTTCCGTACGTTATTGACTTTCTTTTGTTTTTGTTAAAATATACAGACTTTCATACTATCAATTCGTTTGAAATCTTACCATTCTCAACAGTTTCAGCGACCATTATCATGCAATATATTAATTGGAAACAAGCCACAATTCATACAAAATAACAGAACGCAATTAGAAAAGCATACATATTTTAAATAGGATGCTGAAAAACAGGTTATATTTAGAAATGGTAAATTTGGAAAGCTAAGTGTATTAGATGATACTATATTTAACGACTCTTTGGATATAGACACAGCAATTACTAAAGTTTCAACAGCAATAATAGAAACTGTAGACCGATTAATTAAGATAGACTTTAAAGGAAATACTTTTAACAATCTGTTAAAATCACGTGGCAATTGTAGTAAATGGTATGACTCAGAATGCTTACTTATCAAAACTTAATATTTGACCCAGCGAAGGGTTTTCAATAATTGTAAATCTGATCATAATGCGATGTAAGGAGGCATTTTAATTACTATCCTTAAAAAGAAACGGGCTTATCAAAGTAAGAAATCTCGTGAATTAGTTGAATTAAAAAACAAGAAGCCTCGTGACTCAAGACTTAGTGAAACAAATAAAATGGTGATATTCCGGCGGATGAATTTAAGATGTATTATTCGAATTTATATGGTGATATTAGCGCAACGGTTATTGACGATGTGGAACATTTTAAAAGCAACAATTTTAATCTAAATATCCCTACAATTCATGATTTAAACCTTTCAATATCTCTAGGAAATAACTAACGCAGTTAACGGCCTTAAGCTGAACAAATCTCCTTGTCCTAGTCAGTAATGATCATTCAATAAACGAATATTTTATAGAAAAAAATGACATGATAGACAATCATATTACAGATTATAGCTCATCTGTCAAAAAGTGACAAGGTGAGCTTTTGTGACACCGTGTTGTCTGTCGTCCGTCAGTATATCCGTTCGTTTTCATTCAAATGACTTCTTCTCCAATACCGCTTAGCCAAATTTTATTAAACTTGGCAGGCATGTTCATTGCATGAGGCTGTACCAAAATTGTTAAAAGAATTAAATTCCTTGAAGAACTCTGGTTGTCATGGCAACCAAAAGAGTTTTATTTAAAAGAATCTTTTAAAAAAAACTACATGTACAAAAACCAGAAAGTATAGAGCCTTGATATTTCGTATGTAACATCATCTAGTGCTCCTCTACAAAGATTGATCATATTATAACACTAGGGTCAAAGGGGGCTCGTTTTACAAACAATTATATAGGGATATCTTAAAAAATCTTCTTGTCAAAATACACAAGGCCTACAGCCTTGATATTTGGTATGTAAAATGATCTAGTGGTCATCTTCAAAGATTGTTCAAATAATGCCCCTTGAAAGAAAATGGTCCCCGCCAGGGAGCTTATCGATTTTAGCTCACCTGTCGTAGAGTGACAAGGTAAGCTTTTGTGACACCGTTTTGTCTGCCGTCTGCTTCGTCTGTTTTACTGTTTCAATGCATGAAGTTTTATTGTCAGTTGCTTGTATTTAGTTTCTAAGGACAACCAAACAAAGGATAAAATTGAAATCCTGGTTTCCTGGCATTGCCATGTTTCTTGTTAATTATTATAGCTCCATGTTCTTTTCTTTTTAACAAATTAATCTTCACTAAAACTATATTTAACTAAAAAGTGTAATTTAAAGTTTTCGTATGTACAAAAATTGTTCATTTACTTGTAGTCTTTGTTATTCTCTTACAGTTTTACACATTGGCCACATAATATTGTGACATATATTTTTTTAATGTTATTTACGCTTTTAACCCGATTCCAAAAGATAAGTGTCAACATATTTATCTCAACAAGACCTAGTGCAGATTTGATACTAAGTCATATAGGATTAGAAACTAAGTCACCCGATCTGATCTTGGGGACACCTTTGTAAAACTGAGATCACCTTTTACCCAGTTCGATTGAAACTAAGAAAGTTTGTCTGCACCAACTCTAAAAACAGGCATACACTCATGCCTCAGGTGAGCGACCCAGGGCCATAGAGCCCCCTTGTTTTAAAAGGTTTTTAATTGGGGACATTTGCAGAGTCTTTGTCACATGGATTTATTGTTCCCATACATAAGGGGGACAAAACAATACAAATATTCATCGCGGGTATACTTACATGTAGAGTAGAAAACATTGGTTCGAGAAAAACAACTTTATTTCGGACGCCCAATTTGGTTTTAGAAAGAGGAGTACTGTAGACGCAGGATTCGTATTGCTTTGTATAATAGAACACGTTCTATCACAAAAATTAAAGACTGTCCTGTGCACTTATTGACCTATAAAAAAAGACACATTACAAGCAATTATATCTATATATGTGAAAAAAAAGAAGAATATTTAATTGACTACTGTGAATGCCCCTTTGGTCAATAGTGTCCCCATCTAGGTGCAACTAATCTGTTTATTAGACAGCATGTTATAAGTGCATCCGTATCTGATATACAGAAATCTAGATAGGTATGTCACTTACTTTATCTTGCAAGGGTTTACATTCTTTCTGTTTGACAAAATGGATGGAAATTCTGCTTATTTTACTTTGTCATCCTCTTTTGGCTTTGATGGGAAACATTAAGGGATATATCTCTCTCTATAAAATAATACTGATTTGAATACTTTCCTATACTGGTTGGAGAGACTGTGTTGAGCATTTTTAAATTTAGTAAACTTTTTAATGTGTGTCAAATTACCTAAATGTTTTCTGTACAAAAACTGTCTCAAAGCGTTCTTTTTACTAAAATTTCATGAGGTAGTTAGAATTGTCTAGACCACTGGAAAGATTTTTGAAAAATTGATAAAATATCAATAAAATATAGATAAAACATATAAAATGTCAACATAAATAATTGATGATGATTCTACTTAAACATTTAAGTACTGTTGACTGTATTTAATATTGTGGGGTAAAAAAACCCATTGATTATGATATATACCTCCTTCAGGACAGTATACATATATTTAATATACAAAGGTGTGAAACTTTATGAAAAAAACTTACTTTTTATGATGCAATGAAATTAATAAGAGGTATTCTTTCTGTGTGCAGTTTTGCTATTTTCAGTGATAATGTTTTTAATGGAAGGAAAATAAATCACTTCCTCTTCCTGGTATAAAAGTTTATTGAATAATGTCCCTTGAGAGTGTTGGAACAATATTGGTGTGTCGCCTCTACATAACGGGATCACGTCTGTCACAAAACTTGTCCGGACTACTCATCAAAAATTACTGGTAGGTCAAGTACTTGGGCATATTACACGGGTTTTGCGCTTGAATGATTTATGGCCGAGTTATAGCCCTTGAATGACAAGAACCCGGTTTGAGCCGGGTGATGCTCCCTGAAAAGGTTTTGGACACAGGAAAGTACACTTCTTGTAGTTTCATAGTTTCAGAGTTATGTCCTTGTAAAAGGTTCAAAGTGCAATGATTCCAAAATTACTGTTCTTTGCACTACACTTGTAATCAATGCCATCTATCAACCTACATAGTTTCTTGTTGATACCTCTTATGGTTTCTGAGTTATAACCGGGACAAAGTTCAAAATGTAAAAATGAACAAAGTGCAATAACCACAAAATTTGGCAAGGCGGAGTTCAAGTTCTTAAGCACTTCATATCTACCCATTGAGATCTAGCTACCTACAAAGTTTCATGTTGATATATCTTATAGTTTTAGAGTTATGTCCCGGACAAGATTTTTCTAAAAAGGGAGATAATTCAAATACCGGGCAAAATAGAGTTATGGTTCTTTGACGATCTTGCCATTGCCAGTGTTAAAGAGAGATTTGACCAACCGGGATATCGCGTACTTGAACGTGCAGGATTTACTTATTAAGGATATTGCGTACTTGAACGTGCAGGCTTTACTTATTTAGGCCGCACAACCTTTGAAGACCGAGTACACTAGAGAACTTGCTTTTGTTTGTGATTTCAATGGTAACGATATTAACTGAGACATCTTAGAGGTTCAGCTTCAGCTGCTACGTTCACATTTTGACAAATCAGAAATTAGTACTGTTACTCTACCTGACGTTTTGAAATTAAAACAGTCAGAACAGTCGGTGCTAGAACTCAGTTCTCTGAGGTCGTTGTGCTGTTAAAGATTTTGTAGTAATGCCTGCTACTAATGCTACCAGTGAAAGGACATTCTCGGCGCTCAGAAGAATAAAGACATACCTGAGATCGACAATTTGTCTCAAGTACGTTAGAACAATCTAATGGTGAAAATTACATATTCATAGGTACAGGACAGATTCACTCAACTTACGTGTAATTGCCGATGAGTTCATTACCACCAGAGAATGACGGCGATGTGTTTTTGGAACATTTAAATAAAATGAGACTCTGTTTTGTGTAAGATTATTGTGAACAAAATACAAGTTACTGCTAAACAAAAAGTGGTTATTGTTGACTCGTAATATACTATTCTTCAATCATGTCATCGATTGTTATTTAAGCTTATACCATTGTGTGATTTATGTTAAACAATAATCCAAGTACTGTAATAGTTCTTGTATTTGTTTTTTATGATTATCGGATAAAAATGCATAAAAAGAATTATAACAACATCAGTTATTGTTTATTTTTCCTTTGCCAAATATCAATAACATGTATTCATCTTTTATGTACACCTGTCAGTCCGTTATGCGAACCTTAAATTTCACCCTTAAAACTTACGACGCACTTAAATCTGTAAAAAAATCGTTGACATATTACTAAAGCAAGTACTAGCGGCAGGCTGTAAACTGTGCCAAAATATACGGGAAAACGCCCCTGAGAGCATCCCAGAATAAAACAATTTCAGGGGGAGCATGCCCCCGTACCCCCTAGATTCTGGCTAAACCAACCAAATTGGCCGCACCAATAACAAAATCGTGACGACGGGCCTGACTTTACATTACATCTGTGCTCTGTTGACACAAGGTTTTTGTCATTTCAAAAAGCTGTAAAAAGAATTTGATAGGTTTATTTTGAATATAAGCCTGCTAGCAGTAACTGAATATTCCTACTTGACCAGTGCAGATCACGTTGCTATGTGATTATGGTTTGAACTCTTCCCTCAGTCTGTAGTTTTTATTAAACTTTCTCTAAAATTAAGGAATGATTTTGTATACTTGAAAAATTCCTTTTAAGATACATATATTTAGCACTGTAAGGGTGAAAACAGCTTCTTTCTCAATTCTTTGACAAAAATACATAATTATTTAATTACAATCAAAAATGCATTGACAAAAATCACATTTTGTTTTTTTTTAAACTGGTTATTAAAAGTTATATAAAAACTATTCTCAATCTCAGTTATATGCTAAATGTTCTCATAAAGTTTGATGAATTCCTGAATTTGAATTTGAAATTTTTCCTAAATGTAGCACCAAAAATATTCCCAACCTCAATGTGTTATTTTCTAAAATTATTTGGAAAAGAGCCCTAGTAGAGTGTGTCAATGAACAATTCTGTTGTAACTTTTGAGCCAATGGAAGGAATTCAAAAGTTGCTTCTGTTAAAGGTTATCAGACAATGTAAATTAGTCAAGTTTGAGCTTTCCCACTGGCCAGGTCAATGTTCAGGTCACTTTGTTTACATAGACATTTACATGTATAAAAATTGTCTTAAAATTTTTTCTCTGAATCTCCGAAACTACAATACCCAGAGCATGTCCTTTGGTATGTTATATCACTTTGTGGTCTTCTACAATAGTTATAAATAAATCATGCCCCTGGTGGCAAGATATGCCCCTCCCAGTATTATTAAAGTAGATATGAAATGAAAGGGAACCTTCTTCATTTTGATTTTTCCATATTTTGCTACAATAAGGGTTTCCATTTTGACTACTATGAAATATTAGTCAGCACTGAGGGCCTCATTGCAGAGACTTATCAGATATCCTGCAATCATTTAACCAAAGTAATGTGTACTATTTTTATATTATATTGCATTTAACTAGAAACAAATGATGAAATTATAAAGAAATCATGTTGTTAAAAAAGAAACACAAAAAAAAACATTCCAAATAAATTGTAAATATTCTTTACAGCTCTGTTATACCATTTCAGTAATGTTTTCTTATTCAGTAATTGATATACATTAAAGGAAACTTTATTACAAATTGAATTTCAGATATATATGAATGTTCAACATTTTGACAGAATATTTGCATTTTTCAGCCTAGAATTTTGAGTTACAGTCAGACATAGTGATGGGCAAATCACTGTCACTGACAGCTCAAGTTTGATATCTGCTAAGTTAATATTAATATATCAATGCATAATAAATGATACACACATACACACACACGTATATATATCGCATTATTCTAAATAAAGCTGCAGATGCACCATCTGACCGTCTTTTCAAAGAAATGAAGAGGAAAGTTCAGAAAAAAAATGTACAGGAATGAAGATTTTTTTTTTAATTTTTAGGTTAATTTGTAATTGATTGCATAATTGAAAAAGTCAATTGTTAAATAAGTAAAAGGGACATCTGAAATAGAAATTGTTCTTCATTGAAAAATCATCAAACTAAATATGCTATTATAATTTAATTTAATGTAAACAAAATGAGTGTTTTCTTAATAGCTACAAGAAATAATTACCATATCATTGGTGTGCAAGCAATGCTAACCTTTTTGTAGGGAAAACTAACATCAAGAGTGTAAAATGTGAAGAAAATAATTTTAATTTAAGTCCACTCCTGGTTCACTGGGAGACTATAAGTTTGCCATTCATCTGATTATGAGCTTCACTCCATCCATAATCTTACTTGGAAAGGAGTAAATTACATTAACTTTTTGTGTTAGAGGGTTATTTTAAGCTCCCTTTTTTTTTCTTTACCATAACCCCCTCATTGGCATTGGCGTCAGATATGGTGTTAATTACGGTAACCTTTTATCAAAGGTCCATTTTTCAGAGGCTATTAAAGCTATTAAATTCATCAAACTTGGAATTAATGTTTTCCTCATAAAGGAAATTATCTTAAAAGGGCAATTTATCCTAAAATATTTGCCCCTTTTTCTATGTTTCTATTATTATTAATCTTCATTACTGAGAAAAGTGGAGCATACTGTCCAAATACAAATTTTGTTATTATGTTTTAGAATATGTTTCACGATGCTTTGTGACTGTCCCTTGGTTGTAGTTGAATCGTGGTAACTATATATTTTTGTTCCCTTGTCTCACTGTATAATTAAGACAATGGTAAATTGAAAATAATAAAATCACAATTTAGATAACTTTTATTTTATGCTGTCAAAGTTGGAATATATACATGTATTCAAAAACATTATTATAATTACACAAGCATTTTATGTACCAATATCATATGTAGTACCTTATTGTACCATTTATATAAAAGTATTAACATGCCCTTAATACAAATAAATATTAAAGAAACATTAATATTTTTAAAACATAATATGTAATCCCTTAATTGTTTTTGGGGAAATAGCTTAAATATGAAAATAAATAATGTCTTTTGGGAATAAGAATTACTTTGAGCATTCACTTGCATGTGAGAAGAACAAGAAATAGAATCAATGAGCTTTTTAAATTCCAAATTACTCAAAATTGTATCTTTTCAAACATAATGCTGAGAAACCAATAAAAACTTAATATAGAAATAGCAGTGAATATAAAAAGACCCATACCTGTATAATTACGACAATGGTAAATTAAAAATAATAAAATCACAATAACTTTTTTATTTAAGCAGTCAAAATTGAAATATGACTGCATATCGTTTGTCTTTTCTTATATACATGCTCAATTTATTCATGAAGCGTTATTATAACATACTGTCAAGTTTAATAGTTTCAAACATATGTATATCTTGCTTTTGCTATACCACGTTTATTGTTTTGTGTGTGATTCCATGTTGAAAATTAATTGCTAAAATTATATGAATGCTTATTTGTTTAACCTATTGACCTATTCATATGAAATTGATACTAAAATGTTTTGGTTATAATTTAAAATGAATAAATCATATTCCAAAAAGTTTGGAATGTGACAAAATCATTGTCAGAAAAGGTTGGGGACACTCTCTGATCATGGTCAGATAAGGTTGGATTATGGCCAGATCATGATGACAAAAGGTTCGGTTATGGTCAGATTACGGTCAGAAAAGGTTGAATTATGGTCAGATAATGGTCAGAAAAGGTTGGATTGTAGTTAAAGGTCATCTTATGACGTTGTATAGACGTTGGTTTCTGATATCTAAAATACTGTCAAATCCAAACCTCCTGCAAACGTTTACCCAACATTAGGGTCTAATGTCAGTACAACGTTGGTACAACGTCTTTTCAACTCTGGGTTGTAGTAAATAGGAGAGAAGTCGGCATAAATGAATTTTTGCAGCATTATTTCTTGCTCTTTCTCGCAGAGAATATATGTAGCAATTGAAAGCATAATTTGGTCTATTTTCTTGTTCCATAATTTGCCCTAAAATGTTAAGAGCTGTTTCTCTATGATTAAGGTTTTCCCCAGGAAATGTGGTTCTCATAAGCTTATTGAGTGCTTGTTGTTTTTCTTGATGTCTTTTAAGATGACCATAGATCTTATATTGTAGGAAGTATAAGAAAAGTAGAGAATCAACTGTAGCCCAGGTCATAAAACTGTCTTCAAACCAAAGTTGTTTTTTTACTCTGTGTTTCATGTCATCTTGTGTAGATCTGAACATTTCATACTGTAGTTCATGAGGAACGCAGTTGATCTCCTGCCGTATGAAATGGACGCAAAATGCTACAATATGTCTGATACAGTCTTCTTTGTGTTCTTTACATACCCTTACAATGTCTTCAGATAATGTTGATGGAATCCTCTCTTCGCTGATACAGATAGGGACAACATGATGAGAGAGATATTTTTGTTTAGTTTGTCTCAGAATCTCTTCAGCTTTCTCCATCTGACCTATACTGTAGAATACTGATGCCAGTTTCAGCTTGCCAGATGAAACATCTGAGTTTAAACCATCCGATAGCAAAGTAAATGCTTCAGGCAATATTTCATTATTTTTACCAATACTGGATGATGCTAGGGCAGATCCATATGTGGTAAAGGCCAAAGGTGCCTGATATCTTGTTCTGTTATGTGCAATGATTTCATCATTATCAATGTCATAGGTCATTAGGGAAGGTAAATAATTGTTACAATATTGGTTCATTTTTTCTTCAAAGTTTTCGTTTGGTAATCGTCTAATGAAAGAAGTGTAAGCCCAAAATATATTACATGCAAACATAAGGTAGGATGAAAAAGAAATACAAGACCTGTAAACTCTCTGTGGTACCATGTTCAGTTTAGCTTGTAGTCTATATCCAAGATAATCAGTATCAATTCGAAGCAAAAAATGCCTATCATTTTGAATAAAGTCACTTACATTTTCTGTAAGTTTATGGTTTGTTTCAGAAGTAAATTGCCCTGCCATCAAGTTGTTTTCAGATATTATAAAATGGGAACAATGTTCATTCTGTACACAACTGTGTAATTCCTGTAAGCAGAATATCAAACATGTCAATAAATTGTTATCTACCCATATACTTGGTTCTGTATTTTCTATACAATGGAATAAAACTGTTTTAATCATAAAACTTGATAAATTTATTTCTCCCTGAGGATTCAGGCATGATTTAAGAATAATTTTCAGTAACACATAACATCTTATTTGTGTTATATTTAAATTAAACATAAGATATTTCTCTGCCAGTGATGTAGATATTCTCCATTCCAGTTCCGGATATATACTGACTTTACTTCCAGTTGGAACAACAAAACATGTTGTTTGGGCTGTAAATCTTCTCATCTCATGTGTTGGCAATCCTCCTGTACCTTGTCTCTTTAACCAACCTGATGCTGATTGCGGCCAGGATTTACAGGGAAAGGCAGGCACCATGTCTGTATCACAAAATCCATGTTGCCATCGTTTAGCAATAGATGGTCCATGCTGCTCATAACCAGAAGTCATAAAGCAATCTTTAATCGTGTTTTTACACAATATTCTTCTTCTGTCAGATAAATGATGTTCATCAGGAATTTCATTGGCAGGCATAGGTCTACCATATTGGAACAGTTGTAGCAAACAATACCCAGGGGTGGTGTTCTCATTCTGTATCATAAGGTAGTTTTTCTTGCCATGTTCCCACTCTGACAAGTCTTGTATAACTCTGACATTATTGTCACAAGCTATATAATCTAGGTCTGACTCAAGTCCTGGAGTAGTTGTACCTTCACTTTTACTCCCCAAATAGTATGAAGTTATATTTACACCAGTTTGCATCATAGTGATATTAGTCAATGTCTCTTCCATCTGCATCAATTTTCTCCATCTCGCAATCTTTTGTTCATTAACACCGATGTCATATAAAACCTCGGATAACATCAGTGAAAACTGTTCCCTGTAGTGAGGTGCTGGAAACATTCTGTAATATAACAAAAAAGGGAATTGTTACAGATAGCCAACAAGTTTCTTTTGTTAATCTGACGGAAATAATGCCTAAGAAACCAATAATTTTTGTCCTTCTTTATAATGTTCTTACATAAGTTTTCAGATTAACAAATGACTTTATAGCATTTTAGTTGCTGTCACATGAAGAAAGTTTAGGACATATTTGAAATTATTTGTTATAAAAGTAGGAAACTAGTAGTAGACACTAATTGCCAAAAGGTTGTTCATGTATCTGACCAATGAGTGACAATTTGGAATTATAATACTAGTAGGTAAGCAACAACAACAAAAGCTTTAGAGAAATAAATATTAAAGTATTTCTGGGTCTTTAAAACATGATTTGCATATGGTATTCACTATTAAAATATGACACCATTTCAGAAGGGTAATCTTAAAAAAAAAACAAGAATAAAGATCAACAAGGTAAAGGCAACTTTCACAGGACGCAACCCCCCTGGAGTGGACATAAGGGCGGCAAAGGGAGAGGGACATGTAATTTTTGCTAAGTAATGACACATTTTAACTTTTGTTTTCTTCTAAGGTCGATTTCTATAATAATAATAATTATATCTTTATTTAAAGAAGGTTACACATTAAGAACATACAATAGAATAGCAAACTATCAAAGAATATTACTTATTAAAATGAATATTTATTGGGATGCAGGTCTACAGTGCAGAAAATAATTCCATAATTTTTATTCATGAGTTATGCCAACACTTTGACATTGAAAGTCTCGGTTAACCTTTTTCAATGTTCAACTTTTATTTTACTGTCCAGCACCGAGAAACTCGGAGCACGATGTCCGTGGACAGGTCTTATTAATATATATAGAACTGAATACTGTTCATATTTTGAAAACACCGATTTTCAACACATTTTTGTGTTGTCCTTGATATTTTTGATATTTTAATTTTACATTGAAAATCATTCAGGCATGCGTCTAGAAGTCCCCAGTGTCCTTTGTGAACACGTCACTCTGAATGACAGATATTGTTCAAAATAAAAAAAATATATAAAATCAAAGAGGAGTCTCAATTATTTTTATTGATATGATATTGCCTTTTATATATCAATAATTCTCATTAATCATTAAATCCAGTTCATGTCATTTAGTGAAAGCAATTAAAACTTTGAGTCTCAATTTAGAAAACTTAAGAAAACGTAAAAAAAAACATTTAGTGTTGCCCCCTCCTGAAGATGGCTCTTGTTTTAAAGACGAGCTTAATTGACTTTATATTTCAAGAGATTGGCTGTTATAATGGTGATTGACCAACAGTTAAAATTAAAAAATGTTTAGGATAAAATATAAATTTACCTTAAATATAAAAAACACTGACCCACTCTTTTTATGAATTGAGAATTGCAGGTATATTCCAATGGATAATTATAAAAATTTCTTTGGGCCAAGCGAGTTATCTATTGTTCATGCAAAGAAAAATTATACATTTGACAGGAATTAAAGCATACTATAAACTTTCAACTGTTCTCTCACTATATATCCAATGGATGAGCATGTCACTTAAACTACCATTGTTATTCCTCTAAACCATTTGAAGAAAAGGGTACACATTGTTCTTAAGCATGATGTCAGTCTGATGGCCCTGCTGTCCATCCATCTATCCATTTGTTCATCTGTCGCACATTGTTTCAGGTCAATAATTTGAGAATGCATGGATCCATTACCCTAAAGCTTCATATAAACATTGGTCTTGGTCAGTGCATGACCCTTATTATTTTTAAGGGTTAAGGGTCAAAGGTCAATGTCACATTGATCTTATATGCCAAATTGGTTTCTGCCCAATAGCTTGACAACCCATGGGCCTTGAAACTTCGATGTAGCATTGGTTTTGGCCAATAAATGTCTTTTTGCGGGGTTATAGGGCCTTAAGTGTTACTTCTTTGAAGAACATAAACAAACATAGAAAAAAGACATTTAAAGGAGTATTTATGTATGAAACTAAAATGCCAAGAGCTATTTGACATAAAGCATTTTGTAGCAAATTTTTACTAATGTTATAAAAATTGTGCAGCCTGAGTAAAAAATGACGAAAGTAATGTAACCTCAATACTGACCATAACGTTGAAAAACATTTGTGACCTTTTCTATGAATGTAATAATCTCAGGTGAGCGATCAAGGGCCGCCATCATAGCGCTTTAGTTTTGGTTGTAATGAGGAAAGGGTGTAATAGTTTCTGACTTTGTTAAAAGCTACTATAAAGCATGCATGTGTTAGTTTAATTTGTTGATTAAATAATATGTCATGAAAAGAATATTTTTTTAATTATTTCTGCTTGAAAATTTGCTTTTAAGCTCATCTAAGCTGGTTCGGGGTAGGTTTATGGGATCATTGTCAGTCTATCGTATGTCGTTAAGCTTTTTACACTCTAGCAGTCAAATGTTCCCCTCAATTGTCACCAAACCTGCCATTGATTGATTGTACATGTTGGAACATGGACTTTTTTAGATGAAATACTAGATCAAAGGAGCAAAAAGTACAATATATTCTTACAGTGTTGAGGCTACTGTGTCAGTCTAAACATCCTGGAAATTGGTCAGAAATGTTGTTTTGATGTTTGATGATTTCTAGCTAAAGTTAGAATATGGATCACCTGGGGTCAAAAACTAGGTAATACAATTCAAATATGGAAAAACCTCGATAACACTCTTGAAGCAACATGTTTAGAAATTTTTCAGCAGTGTTGATGCAGTTACTCTAGCTCAGGTTTAGCTATGGGTTATTTAGGATCAAAAACTAGGTCACATAGCCAAAATATGGAACATCTTTGTTTACATTCTAGAGATTACATTTTCAGCCCAAATATGTTGGAAATTGGTCAGAATGATTGTGTTGATGATTCTAACTAAAGCATGTCAAAAAGTCACAGAGCCCAAACATGAAAAATGATATTAAACACTATAAATTTAATCTTTAACAGCCTAAACTATCCTGAAAATATGTCAGTAAAGTTGTTAAAATGATGTCTACCTCAAGTTTGAGTATGGGCCATCTGGAGTCAAAACAAGATTAAAAAGCCCTTATTTGGACTTTGCTTTGCACTATTTTGGTGCAGATATTAAGTTATGATATCAGTCTAAGATTAAGTGTTATAAATATAACGTCTTGCTTCTCGGCAATGATTAACCGACATAAACTACAAAAAGCCTGTAACGTCTGATATGTTGGACTTTCTAAGATAATGAAATTATACCAGTTTTAAATCCATATTTAACAGTATTTATAGATCCATTAAAAGCCTTAATAATCAGGTTAGTGATATAATGACCCTCGTGGCCCTTTTCTTTGACTTGTCATCCTCTTTTGGTTTTGATTTTAAAATAATAAAAGATAATTTGAATGTAAACCCTGATCATATTACTGATTTTAATACTTTACTATATCATATATTCATATTAATATATAATACATAAGTGTGAAACTTTATGAAAAAAACAAATTACTTTTAATGTTTGATTTTAAATGATGTGATGAAATTATATGTTATTTTTCAGTGTGCAGTTTTGCTATTTTCAGTGATTTAATTCCTCTTTTGGTTTTGAATGGAAGGGAAATCACTCACTTCCTCTTCCTGGTATGGAAGTTGAATTGTCATATTGAATTATGTCCCTTGACACTATTGAGATGAATGAAAAAATTTCAAGACTGTCAGAAACATTAGAATCAAATATTGACAGGCTTTTTTCTGTATTGTAAGGATACTGTTTTCAATTAATACCTCTATAAGTATCTAGCATGCAACTAATAAGGTTTGTGAAATTAAATATTAGGTATTACCCTTTTATTAAACCTTAATACAATATCTTTTTATCATGTTTTTTTTTAAAATATGAAACACATGATATATTGCCAGAAGTTAAACATGCATTGTGTATTACTTCATAATGTGTTGTTTTTTTCAAGTTGTTCTCTAGTTAACTTGACCATTTGAAAAATAGATTTGAAAGACTTTTTTAATAATAACGCATTTGGTTATTAGAAATAAGTGTGGCCCCTGTTTATTTTGGCTTTATTTATCAAATAAAAGCTTTTTGAGAGGGGATATTAAGTATCACATTCACTGACAGTTCTAGTTTTAGTTTTATTTATTTAGCTTTTTATTTAAATTGAATAAATTCATTGTATTTTGAAAAAACAAAAAATCTAAGAATTTATTTCTTGTATTTGATTATTTTCAGGGGCAGTTGCTGTAGCACCAAAAGCTGAAGATATTAGATTTAAAACTAAACCTGATGGATATGTAAGTCATTGATTCATTTATTTATACTTAAATTATGCTCGTCAAGGCAAAGACTTTTTCAGAGCTGGTGTAATTTAAAACCCAACGAAGCCAAAATAAAAACCCTGTTTAACAGTAATAATTACCTCAAAAGATAGTTTGATGTTATTATCTTTCATGTCTAGACTCAGTCAGTGTCTGCAGTTTTTACATTGCTTTTGAGGGAGAATGATCACGCCTTTTCCAGATTTGTTACATTGACTTTTAGAACCTGTTATCTACTTTGTTTTGTTTTTTTTTCTTATGCAATATCTGCTCTGTTTTTGTATCTCACAATGTATAGTTTCATCTAAAAGCAGGTTGTTGTTTGGATATTGTTGTTATTGATGTTGTTAACTTTATTGTAATATTTTTACCGTTTACACCAACTACTGAGATTATGAAGAAATTGTATATTGTTCTCCATTCACATCTTACATTATATAGCCATCATGATGAATAACAGCATCATGTGATATAATTATTGATAATGAAATTCACTTAAAATACACTTAGGTTTCTGCACCACTTAAATTGCATTGTTTTATTGAAATGTTATTTATTGTCATTGCAAGATGTTTCATTGATATACACAATGTATTTATGTATTTATATTGTCCAACATAAATGATAATTGCGTACTTTATGTTAAATCGGTTATTTGTTGACACAAGCGTTCGTCCTCTCATATAGTTATAAGAAGAATTTGATTGGCTTATTCTAACATTTAGCCTGCTGCCAGCAACTGAATCTACTTATTTGCCTGTCAGTCGATCAAATTATCCTCTGTTATGTTTTTAAAATAAAACATGGACTTGTCCCTGAATATATCGGAGAAAACTTTATTCCATTATATTCTGTTTATACTTAAAGGACCAGGTCAAGTGAAACTGGGTGTTATATGCTACCTAAGGTCAAAGGTTTCGAATTAAAGTCTTTTGTTTACAATGGATGTGTATTGTGAAATAAACTACCCTCTTCTTGTGTTATCCTTGGTATGATGTTTTTGGTATGGTTAATTTCTTATACATTGATATTTGATTTTATTGTTTTATAATATATTGAATATGTTTCACCATGTTATTGCAGAATACTGAAATAAATCTATCTAATCTATCTAACCCATGTGACCGGAGTGAAGACCAAGATGGACAATTGCATCTAAGATACATGTATTTAGTGTGGTAAGGGTAAAAAACTTCTTTCTCAATGCTTTGACCAAAACAAAACATATTTGAATCTCCCAAAATAATGCATAAAACAAAAATGTGTTTTTAGGAGCTGGTTATTAAAAGTGATATGAAGTCTAAGCAAACCCTTATTCTGAAATTTATGTTAGTAAGATGTGAAATTAAATCATTAAAAAATGTTAATGTTTTATTTTACCTAATTTAGGATCAAACCACAACAGTTACCAATCTCACTTATATGTTTAATGTTCTCATAAAGTTTTTCTAGACATTTGGGCAACCTTTAGGGTTTCCATTTTGACTATTTACGAAATAGTACATGGCACGGAGGTCTAAGTTAATAATTATTATATATAGTATATGAATGCATAATAGAATGATACCTGTATATAGTAAATAATGAACAAGTTAATGTGCAGAGCAAACAAAATGACCAAACAACATACAGGTAATGTACTCACTGTAACAATCTTATGAATATTTTAGTATTATTATTAATAAAATTAATTGTCCTAAAGTTTGTTCTTTGTAATAATATGCATCAAATGAGATACAATTAGTATTTCAAATGTGTAAAAACATATTTTTCATCTATATAGTATATATGTTATGTTATATATGTTAAAAATCAAAAAAACAAAAAAACAATCTGCATCAAGGCACTTGATGAAGAAGCTTCTGTGAAGAAAACCTAGTTTCATTGAATTCTGTTGTTTCTAGTATGACACATGATTTAGCATTTCTTCATGTGATAATTTAGGGCATCTGACATGCTATTAAACTTTTATTTCAGTGTTATAAAACTCTTGTTGGCCCTTTCCAAAGAAGGCCAAAGCATTCATTTTTGAGGCATAATGTGCCTTTAATTTAAGTAAATGGCCTTCAGCACATGTTATACTGTATATCTAAATTTTTAATAATTAGTCCATGGTTGAATTACAATTGAAACTGAAAAAGAAAGACCTTAAAATTTGCACCAAATGAAATAGATAGAGAAATCAGGCAATAGTAGGAAACAAACACATCAATATGAAATAAAGGATAAAAAACTTCAAGAGATGTTTATGTGATTACATTTGTTTATTCTAGCAAATGTTACCAACTTATTATTGGGATAATTATATGTTACATGTTTTTTTTTAAAGTGTCATATGTTTTGTAATGATTATCAATAGAAGGGTGTTAAATAGCATGATATAAATGAAATATAGCTTTAAAAAGTGTAATAAAACAGTGGGTATTGTTAATGTTACCCATGTTTGGAATACCCGAAACTTATAATTTCTAGCATCCAGAGTGTAAAATATGAAGGAAATTATATTAAAGTTCACTCCTGGTTCATTGGGAGACCAAAGGTTTTCCCTTCATCTGATCCATTAATAATCTTACTTGAAAAAAATGTAACTGACATAAGCTGTTTGTGTGAGAGGGTTTCTTCATAACCCTCTCATCATCAGATATGGCATTGGAGGTAGTTAACCTTTTCATTATCAAAGGTTTAGTTTAAAAGCTATCAACTTCAGGCTTGGAATACGTGAATGTCATTCCAAAAGGGCTTTTAATCCTGAAAAGTTTTTTTGCAAAGTTTTGCCCCCTTTAATTTAAATATTATAGGAAGCTATTTGAGTTGATATAATAGAAAGCTGGTGGTAGTATGGAAGAAACTTCTTGTCTCGGAGATAATGGTCAATCAGGTATGTGAGGACAGGCATGTGAGGTCTCACCAGTAAAGCTGGGCACTCACCAAATGGCTAAAACCATGTATATATGACTTAGGAAATCACCATCTATGTCACCATTTTAATAAAACCTGATAAAAAAATGAAGAAAAAACTTCACTTTAAGGGACTGGCAGTAATTTTGGTTGTTCACATCATCTGCCAGTGATATCAATATCCGAAATCAATGTCAATATAGCATAATCACATCTTAAAAACACTTCAAAATGTTTGTTTTGTTGATACAGACTCAAATTTGCAGTTTAATGACCGATATAGTTAATTTGAATTGATTTTAAAAATAATAGCAGAGAATTGTTTTATGTTCAGGTAACAGATGTCCACCTCTGTTTGTTGATAATGTCCTCATGTGTATTATATAGCTATTAGATAATGTCAAGACCAGGATGTAACATCTAGGATAATGTAAACATGAATTATAAAGAACATGTAGGTCAGTATATGATTATAGATTGGTTATAACTTAAATGACAATGCACAATTACTCATCATTTCCTTATTATCTTCTGTAAATATATTCCTTGTGTTGGTTATTATATACTGTGTAGTATGGTCTGGCAAATGGTAAAAAAATGTTATCAAATTTTACCGTTTGGTCAATACCATGCTACTATTGTCACCTTAAACATTTTAAGGGAAAACATGAATGAATATTCATATAAAATCACATACATGTATACTACACAGAACTGTATATGCAAATGATTTTATATATTATACCACAACACTTGTGTACATGTAAGGGATAATATTTAAATGGATATTGTTTTTTTTTATTCAATACTGTTACAATGTTAAAAGATTGTATCATATTCATTCAACATGTTACTGTGATTTTTTTTTCATATTAGGTTTTACGTCGCATCAACAAAGTACAGTATAGGATTGGTTATATGGCGACTTTCCCATTTTTCTGGTGGAGATTATATAAACTTTGTACTGTTAACAATATTTTTAATTTGAGATTCTCAAAATTTCCAATTACCGAATACTTAATAGTAATAATAATAATAATAAGAAGAAGAAGAAGAAGAAAAAGAAGAAGAAAATACTTAAATCTAGTATCTGAGAATATCAATTCTTTTTTAATCTAAGATTGTTAGAAACTAGTTTTAAGAAAAAATATATATAATTTCAAATGGGGAATAATTATTTTTTATCCAAAATTGTCAATTATTCCATTCAATAAAAAATCAGGTCAGTCAAGGATACTATCAAGCTGATAAGAAATTAAGGGAGAAATCAAGTAGGTTAGAGGAACAGATCACTAGTCCCAGTGAAACCAAGCTATAAATGAGCCGTGTCACGACAAAACCAACATAATGCGTTTGCGACCAGCATGGATCCAGACCAGCCTGCGCATCCGCGCAGTCTGATCAAGATCCATGCTGTTCGCTTACAAACTCTATAACAAGTAGAGAAAATGATAGCGAACAGCATGGATCCTGATCAGACTGCGCGGATGCGCAGGCTGGTCTGGATCCATGCTGGTCGCAAAGCCATTATGTTGGTTTTGTCGTGACACGGCTCAAATGAGTTAATCCACCCAGTATTAACGTAAACGTCCTTGAAAATTTAAGTAGGTAATGAAATGTATTTATGATATTTTAAATTTGGTATACAAATTTTGAAATTCCCAATACTGTGCACATTGCTTATATAAACAAACGGAGTGAAAAGAAACAAAAATATTTTTTGAAAATAAAAATGTTTATTTGATGCGAAGACACACACATATAGATAAATAAACGGATGATAAAGTTTGACAGTTATGATTGGTAAGTTAATTATTCACAAACACTCCCAGATGTTATAGTTCAAACATCTGTTTAGATAACTGAAATGTTGTGTAAAATGTAATATGACATTTATAATTACTTTTTAAACACAATTTTATCCAATATCATTTAGATTTACAATGTATTTAAATAAAAAAAAGTAGAAATAAGTTAAAATTATATTATATTTTTGATATTGTTGAAAGGATATATGAGTATTTTTTTTTTTTTGAGAACATCATAAATATCTCACTGTGTATCTCCTTATGCTAAAAATTCCATATCCACGTAACGTTCAACGGGTAACCCGTTCAACGTAGCGAGAAAAGAACAAATTCAAGTTAATTGTCATCATTGCAGTTTAAGTGAAGTAGCATGGTGGCTGATTTGTGCCATTTCGTGTCATCGCCCCTCAAAAGTCGAAGATGAAGACACGATAATATGCATAACGATATTTTAATTGGCAAAAACACTTCCTTCTTCTGTAGAATTATCGTGTCGGCGGATAGAATTCTTCATATCGATGCACTATATTTGTCGTGTCTCCGCCTCAAAAGGCGAAATGCGAAGACACGATAATTGGCCAATTTATCGTGTGTTCGACTTTTGCGGGCGAGCACGAAGGCACAAAGACCATTTATCATGTCGCCGAAGACACGACGATACGAAGATTTCTACCCACCGACACGATAATTCTACAGAAGAACATCTCTTGTCTTTACTTATTAAAATATCGTTATTTCGCCTAAATGTATCGTGTCTTTGTATCGTAGAAGGCGACAGCACGATAAGTGAGCATATGATCGTGTCTTCGTCAGGGGCGAAGACACAAAGACACCAAATGGCAGAAATCAGCCACAAAAAATATGAGTAGAGCTATTTTAATCGAGAAATGTGCCGTAAGGAACACAATGAAATAATTTTAACGTATATATTTACCCAATGCACGCACATCGACTGTAACACTAGTATACGGTAATATATAGTACCATGGATTTTATCTAATTAGCATAAAATAAAGTGTTTATGAACAAATGCATACTTAAGTGTCCGAAAACTTTTCCATTAAATCTCGCGATATTTACTATTGTTGATTGGAGCCTATAAAAGATATTTTGAGCTCACGTAAATGATGAAGCAGTTTAATTTTATCTGAGATAATAGCAAAAAAGTTATATGAACGCATGAATTAGCGCGCATTTTCTTTCTCAGGTAAAATAATAATATATACTTGTATGTATTGTTTATCAAGCAAGAGAAAATTCATTGATACGAAAAACTATGTCTTATATTTAGAAACCTTAACTTGGACTACAAAAACGAAAATTTGCGTAACTCGTACGTCACTAGTCTAAATAAAATGTTTTGTTATATGGTTGCTGGTATTTTTTATGGTACATTGTATATGGTAAGCCCTTTTGGGGTAGTTTTATTTGAACAAATAAATGAGCCGTGTCACGACAAAACCAACATAATGGGTTTGCGACCAGCATGGATCCAGACCAGCCTGCGCATCCGCGCAGTCTGATCAGGATCCATGCTGTTCGCTATCGGTTTCTCTACTTGTTATTGAGTTTGTAAGCGAACAGCATGGATCCTGATCAGACTGCGCGGATGCGCAGGCTGGTCTGGATCCATGCTGGTCGCAAACGCACTATGTTGGTTTTGTCGTGACACGGCTCAAATGTAGAGCTTCTTTTTCAGCTCCTGTTACCAATCAGCAATGACCAAAAGTCACGTGATTAAAGCAATCGGTCATTGCACCCTCTTCTCGCCGAGATAAGAAAATCGGTTAAAGAGTGAGCTTAAACATTTTTATGATTACATGACAATATGACCGCTGAATTGACTTTTTTAAGTCAAGCATATATCTTATGATGTATGCTTATTTTCTCTGGTTTTAATGTTTGTCCATTTGAATATTTTCTTTACAAATATCGTCATCAATTCCTATTCTTACTGTTACAAAACTTTTATGACATACGCCAAAGGAACATGTATAAACGATTTGTTTATTATATATTAATTTTAGAGACGTCATAAGTGATTGGCCAAACGTGACGCTATATTCAAGTTTTTTACGTCTGAAATCTGACAATACAATGGTTTTATTTTGAATTCTTACCATTTGACATCAGGCGGTAACGCTTGACTAAGCTGGTCGAAATATGTTATTAAGTTTATCTGATTGTATGACCATATAAAAAGAGATTTTGATTATTTTATAAACCGTCTACGTAAAAACATCATGAAAGACCGGAAAAGACAATGGCATTGAAGTACATTGTGATTTGCAGGTGTATTGCGTTTTAGGCAATTGCGTAAACACCGTAAAAGGACTATGGGAAAGACAATCGCATCCTCTCTACCCTTTCAGACAAACTTTGAATATGAATAATAGTCGAAATGTTCCGATTTTGATTGGCAATACCTTGTTATAACCATATAACATAATATTATTGCATATTACATCGATGACTTGGTTTTAAAATAAAAAATTGGCAATTTGATAAACGCCGTAGGGATAAACAACCGTTCTAATGCCATAAACAGGGAATGGCAATGTAAAACGTGTCAATGTGGTAAACACCATAAAAATCATTGCTATGAGTTAAACTCCGTAAAATGCCATGGCAATTTGGTAAACATTGTTAAAATTAATTACAAAACAGCTTTGAAAATGACAATAAACCGTTTTATTCAAACCAATGAATCTTGAAGCTGTTTGAACTGGAATTTTATATACCCCGTATCTTGAAAGTGTATAAAGGTGAAAACTTACTTTCACACCTTGTTTCTGCCAAAACACCCCCGAATTCATTATCTGATTTAATAGTGAGCTACTGACTAAAGAGAGATTTTGCGTACACGTGAAATATTTCAGTGTGAGCGCATTGACTCAATATTGAGTCACGCTACATAGTGTTTACATGCCCAGTTGCGTTTAACCTAGGTCATTGACCAATATATATGTTTAAGGGATAGGCTTTTAATGAATCTCTTTTCGTGTTTATGAGGGGCTACTTAAGTTAAAACAGTCTTAAAACATAATAGCTCGACGGAATTTTCAAGGGAGAGGCTCACAACAGCAAATAAATGTTATCTTGGTAATTCGTTACGTTGTTCTACCGAAAACTCTATAAACAATGATCAAAGAAATGAAAACATGATGTATATTAGTACTATAAAAATATAGTTAGTATCTCACTATCATAAACAAGATATAGAAAGTCTTACGTGTAATAAGGACGAAGTCAAGCCTGTCCAACTGACTTTTATTATTTAATATCAATACTATAACAAAATATAGATTTGTTTTAATTCGATTACATAAAATGTTCAAAGGTTTACAAAGGCTTTTCTTTCTATAAAGAAACTAATCTTCCATTCTTACATACAAACACACATCTTGTTTGATTATTAGTGTTATGAAAGACATCGAAAATAGCAAACTATAAAGAGTTTCTCCTTTTGAATTATTATTTACAAAAACCCTTTTATTGTATGAACGTTAAAAAAGATCCTTTTATACGTTGAAGTGAACGCGTTTGATCTTATTACCTTAATGAAGGGCATGTCGCCGAGCAAAAGAAACGTTTTACATCTCAAGTTAAAAGTAAATAGAAACTGCAATTTTATAACTTTTTATAACGTGAGAAACCGGCGGATGCATAAAGACGATATTATCAAAAATCTACAAGGCGATGCATTTAAAAACTGTTTTTCAAATTAAAGACCAGTTCAAAGTTCGGTCAAGTCTACCCATGGCTGTTATGGAATGTCAAAGGTCGCAGGTTATAGGGTCATTCATATTACAATTCATAACAATATTGTTCTCATGTTGCACCGTGCACCGGCAGAGGGCATTATGGTTCAAGGGTCGGATAAAAAGCATGTTTGTTCATCCATTTAGAAGTGTCATATATTTCAGCTGCCGCATAAGTAATGAGAAACACAAGGTAAGGAAACGCTTAAATTGAAAGTCGGTTCAAACCAATTTCCAAATCGATGCTCCAGAAAGATTTTTGACAGTGCACTGCGATCATCATCCAGCCTGACAATTGAACCTAAAAACTCAGAATTTTTATAGCATATCAATTACTAATAAAATATTCTCAGTTTTAACCCTGAACATGCTGAATATTTTAAATGGACTTGTCCCACTTCCATTTTTGGGACTGTCCATTATCAATTTTAGGGATATCAATATGAATATTTAAAATTTGTCAGCCAACAGTATAGAGCCTGGTCAGACTGCACGGATGTGCAGGCTGGCCTGGCTCTATACTGGTGGCAAAGACTTCAGCACTTAAAGGGTTAAGATCCTAAGAGAAAGACACATTGTAGCTATTTTAATAAAGAACACGTTTTAATAAATTTTTAATTAATATACCACTTCAATAAACAGTATTTTGAGGTTGCTTAAAGCTATATAGTTTTTGATATTTGATGATGTTAGTGCAGATTTCGCGTCATACTTCAATTATAGTATTCACATTAATTATCAGAACAAATCTTTTAAGAGTTGTAGGTACGAGGAAACAAACTTGAAAATAAAATCTTGCAAAATGGTCAACAAACAGGACTTTGATAGCACATGGATTTTTTTCAATTAAACCAAAAAAAAGATTATTCCATTGTCAGTAACAGTTCGATTGGAATACCGACTGCAGAATATCAAACGTGACACCTATCATAACTAAATAACAATTCCTGAAGCAAATATGACTCAAATCGCATTCTCATTGTTAAAATGGTTAACTAACTGAGTGAAACGTTTTTACAGAGTATATGCATATATAAACCTTCTCCTAAAAGGCCTTATATCCCTAAGGTATGCTATTGTTTTCATTTTCCAAAGGTGTCCTATTGAAAGTTGCCAAAATGTTTCTTATTGTCAACTCACGCAATTCATCTTTTTATTCCGTTGCCCTTTTTGCAACTTTGTACAGTAATAGTATTTTAGTATCGTGTATGGAAGTCAAAATACTACTTTGTTTACACTTTTTTTACTTTTTTGGACAAATAATTTCCCAATCAGGGCTACTTACTTCAGGCAATAATCATTTAACGCGCTCTGAAACTGTTATTTAAATGTAATGAAACTGTAGTTTGCCTTTTCTTTTCTAAAAAAGAATATATTTATTCATTTCTGAGGTATAGAGTGCCTTACTATTTTCATGATTTATACTGTTGATTATTTCCAAGATACCAACATAATTTAAGATATAGATAGAAATAATTATGTTTCAAAGATTTGTAACCTTTCACGGATATGATAATGTGTCACTGATTTGTTTTAGTTTAGTCAAGACGCGAACCCGCTTAGTCAAGTTAGAAACAAAACCATCGATAATAATTTAAATGAATAGTCCTTTTAATCCAATTCTTTTATGATTCTCCGGCATATGTTATTTTTTGCCTGTATTTCAAAGTCACTTTTTTATAAAAGTTTTTAGATATACACATATCTATGTGCTTTCCGATACACATACATGTACTAAAATGCAACCATTTGTTTACAAACATAATCTTTGTACCAGAGCGTTTTGGCATACTATTAAAATTCAAAAAGTTCTAGTTAAAAATAACGTTTATAACTAAAGCCTTACTTATTATATTTTTTCCACATTTAAATATATAATTATTGTAACTGACAGAAGGTAAAATAGAGAAAATGTCAAATCTTAAGAGATGATGGTGTTACTAGTTATAATAATAAATTTATAAATAGTACATCATTACCTTAGTGCAGTAACTAGTTTACTCCAATTAAATTTAACACGAGTTAAACCGTTACTACATTAAGGTGACGATATAGACCCCGACACAATGTGTTCGTATCATAAAGTATATACCACGTTTAACTTATAAAGTGTTATTTTAATTTTGCATGTTTTGTTTGTTTTTGTTTTTTGTTTTGTTTTTTTTTTGTTTTTTTGTTTTTTTTTTTTTGTTGGGTTGTTTTTTTTTCTTTTTTTTTTTTTGGAGGGGCGGGGTTTTTTTTCGATTTTATGAACTCTACCTGTATTTCTTTGGCCATTGTCTTATCTTGGTCAGTAAGACATGATTTCTGTAGAAAATAACAACAAGACATGGTGACAATTAACATATTTATTAAAGAAAAAAAAATATTATAACATTATAAACAGCTTGCCTTCTGAGACATTCAAATGGTAAATGAAGTAATGTGAGGAGAAAATATAGAGGTACAAATATCATCCTGAAAACATTGAGGTAATACCAAGTTTGTGAATTTAACATTTTATTTGACAAATTGAACTTTATGAAGTTTCAATGGTTTATAAATGGACTCTTCCTGCTTTGATTTATGAACAGTCCATTTTACAAGTTGAACTAACAGCAGTATAGAGCCTGGTTAGACTACATAGATGTGCATGCCGGCACGGCTCTCTACTGGTGGCAAAGACTAATCATTTCCGGTTCCAGCAGATTAAAGGTTAAATAATGTAAAGTCGTACAGTACATGTGTTAACAAGTAGTCAGTACTCGATGTAAAAGGTTATCTATTTTTGATGATTAAAAAAGGAAATTTAACAACGGACAGCAATGTAAAATTCATAAAATCTGAAAATATATCATTGAATAAAAATTGAAACCTTGCTATTTAATATGACAATGAGATAAAGTGAAATAAGAAATACCTGATAAATAATAATTGAAATAAGAAATGTCAAATAAATATATATAGAAAACTGAATGTCAAGGAAAACGCTTTAGTACTTTAAAATGTCAATGACTTGAAATGACAACATTTTAAACATTTTGTTTCACTAATTATTTTTTTGATTGAAATTAAAAAACCGAAAAAAGCATTATTTCGAAACATAATTATGATAGATGAAACAGTTCACTCATAATAAGAATAACAATAATAATATTATGAATAGATTGACATCAAAGGTTTTTATCTGTCTTATGACAGGCTGTCTTTATCTTGAGGTACTCGGCACACGATATACTAGTAAAGAAAAATCTACGTTTCTTCTGTTGTCAGATGTTAAGAGAAATCTATTAATATTTCAAAAGTATGAACTTTGTTTATTTTCTTTCTATGGGGAAATGCGGAATATGGAAGTAATACTGGCAAGCTCTTTATATTTCACCTAGTTAGAAAATATACACGTGTACTTAACATTTATACTTTAAACAGTCAAATAACTAGAACAAGTAACTGAGTCAAGAAAGTCATGATTGGTTAAAAAAAAATCTTAATGTTCAGTATGAAAAAAGTGAAACATATATGTATACAAAAATTCTAAATTATTCTCGAGTTTCAAAATTTTATAAATTCACGTACGAGATGATCACGTGTAAAGAAAAAATAAATGTGTGTTAACAGAATCGTTAAACAAAAACGATTGGTGCTTTGTAATAGAAAACATCTTACATTATCTCCTTAGAATGTGACACATAAAATAACTTTTAAATTCACACCACCGTGAATAATGCATTTAATAAAATGTAAAACATAAACAAAATTCAGTGCTACAAAGGCCACATTTAAAATTAAAAGAATTCCCTTTTTACAAGCCTAGAATCGATAACAATCACAAAGCCTTTCATTTTTAATGGGAAATCTTTTTTTCAGGTGAGTTACTCCGTAAATTGTATCGATAATCATTAATGTAGGATGTGAACTGGCTATGCTCGGCTTCTAAATGTCTAAATTGACTGGAAGCAAAGCAGAATGTTATGGTGTTAACACTTATGTTAAAGTAACTCAAATCAAAAGCACTTAAAGTCAGCACCGTTGCAGGAAAAAATCTAAAGCACTTTTAAGCCAGCACTCATCGACGCCTTCCGCATAACAACATAAGCTCTAACACAAACTTAAATGTTTTGGTTTTTTTATCAAAGTAGAAACCTACAATGTAAATGATATTCGTTAGTTTCTAAATAAAGCAAAAAGTTATAAGTACATCAGGGTCAACTAGCTCTGGAAAAAAAAGTTTGCGGTTATCTTTCATCTTACTTCATGACTAAATTGTTGATCATGTTAGCTGACCTTGGAATGGTCCCGGATCAATAATTACATCAATATTTGTCAATATCAGTTTAATAAAAATGTGTGTTGATTTCAAAATGACTATACACGCTGGAGACAATGTGAAATTAGATCATAAATCTACTACAGAGTAACAACTACAAAGAGAACAAAAGGTTTACCATTTGAAGGGACAAGATTGTTTACATTCATTGAGGTAGTCATGTGTTTAAGATACATACATAGCTAGAAAGAAACCTCACAAATGTGTGTAGTGCTGTACAAGTAGTCATTACTTTGAATATTTTGCACTTGAACAAGAAATATCTTTAAGAAAAAACACCCGGTCGTTGTAAAAGTGATTTGAATGTTGAATTTCAATATTCATTTCCTACTATTTTGTTATGACAAAACACATGAATGACATTCTGTAAATACCGGGAAAGGAATGGCGGATAGCCAGTCAAGAAACCGGAAGTAAAGTCGAAAACATAGAGCATGCGGCCGAAAACAAAATCTCTGACTGATTACACTATCAAACTTTTATAATCTCATTAAGGACAATATATTAAACACAAACTTTCATAGACCCTTCACAAATGTGAGATTTCTTTCATGCCGGGTATATATACTATAATAATATCCATGTAAAACAAAATGAGAATATCAAGTTAACATAACAATATCATAAAATAATAAAAATTAAAATGGTGAATGTCAAGAATAAATACATATCCTAAATATACAATATGACATAGAAGTGGAGATTTCAATGCTGATTCAAGTATTACATGGAAACACTTTACAAAAAACAGTAAAATACTGACTTCCATGCTAACAATATATTTTATAAAATGGCTATGTTTAAACAAAATTACTAAATTTATAGAAACATATGCTTAAATTCTTTGATATTTCAATACATTCAAATACTGGTGCAGTGTTTAATCCAGCATGAATATATGCGAAATTGTGACCCGAAAAAGAAAACCACACCAAAACAAGATACCCGTAAAAGTCCAAAATTTATACCCTCCCCAAAAATCCGCTTAGTTTAGTAAACGGTATTGAGATCCAATATGAAGTTGTTAAAAGTGCTGTGGTAAAGAAATGGAATCAAAGGTTAGCCCGATAAAGTGAACTGAATGAAAAGAATTGGCCATAAAAAGGTGCATCGAAATTTACACAAAAACATTAAACACGAAAACGTTATCAAGATCATCCCCCATAATTTAATAACCCGAACAAAACACTCTGGCATTGAAATGACAATTTGTGAAAATGTCAACTGGGGTTAACATTAAACATTTAGTGTTACCTGTAAAATAAAAGTAAATAATATTTAAATGAAAAAAAAATTGCCAATAATTCTCTGTCTTGCTGAATAAAAAAAGATCTGGCATTATAATTTTTATACAATACTATAGATGTATTTGTTATGAATGAATTTAGAGTCAATACCTTATTATTTGATATTTTGTAAAAGGATACTGTATGATTTAATAATTTGTAAAGAACACACATTCAAGAAATACTATACCTGCTGTTTGACTAGCATATGATTGACCAGTTTAAAATTGAATGATTAAATATATATTTATACGCTAAAGTAATAATGGAGGATCAAGTCATTTATTGGCTGCTCATGTGAGAATACATGTATATCCAATCCCTGTTGGTGTTTTTGATGAGTCATGACTGGTTAAACATATGAAGTTAGCGTTCATTTATACATATTGACCAAAGAGGTATTGTTGTATTAACAAATATTATACATCAAAGTGAAATGATTGTAAGATGCATGCAAAATAAACTTGAATTTAGACAATAAGATTGTAACATACAAATATATATCAGAATTATAACTATAATGAGGTAAAAGTACATTATTAAAAAAAATGTTAATTGGAATGCTATATGTAGCATTAACTGTGGTACTCACACTTGGCAAAACATCTATAAATATAACACACATATATATATATAATTATTTATAGGCACATGTACATTTTGATTATCCAAGATTTGAGAGGTTCATATTTTAAAATACTGTTTACATAGTAATGTTATTGAGCCGCAACAACTTTTATTATTTGAGCCGCCTCATGACAAAACCAACATAGTGCGTTTGCGACCAGCATGGGTCCAGGCCAGCCTGCGCATCCGCGCAGTCTGATCAGGATCCATGCTGTTCGCTTACAAACCCTAAAGCAAGTAGATAAACTGATAGCGAACAGCATGGATCCTGATCAGACTGCGCGGATGCGCAGGCTGGTCTGGATCCATGCTGGTCGCAAACGCACTATGTTGGTTTTGTCATGACGCGGCTCATTTAAGTCATATTTGTTGTTATTTACATATAACAATAAGATAGAGATGTGTCATGTTATAGTGGGCCGATAGAATGGTTATATTTATATTGAATGTTATTAATGATGATATTTAATGTAAAAATAAATATATTACGTTTAAAAATAACTACGTAAACAAAAATGTTTGCAAAGAATATTTACTCTAAAATGTTTAAAGAGGAACCTTTACATTACTGGTACTGTAAGTTGTATGTTATATTATGTTGTAATCTTTACATATAATTTAGTATACAAAAAGAGCTTAAATGTATGTTCTCGTATAGAGATATTGCTTCTTAAAAACAAATGACGGAAATCAACCATGTATTACTTGTTTGTTTTGTAATGATAAAAATCTTTTATTTACTACTTTAAAGTTATGCCATGATGGATGTTGATACTTAACTAACAAGATGTAAATACTTTACATCCGGAAATGTCAGACGGACACTAGATTACTTGTAACAATGGCTAGTTGAATAACTTTGATGTACTTCTTTTAACTTCCTACCATATAACCATGTTTGTACATAATAATAAAGTTATGACTTTGGTCAAACAAAGCCACTTAATTATTATATCAGTTATTTAACAAAGTCTCCGACAGTCATTGTTGTACATACAATTAAACCGCCTTTTATAATGATGATACATTGTCCTATTTCTGAATGTAACTGTTATGGAAAAAGTTCAGTACGATTATATATTTCAAATTCAAAAAAGACATGTATCCTGTTTAAGTCAATGGTGTTGTATTATTTGGATTTCAGATCTACAGTACATGATCGAAAGCACTTTAAACTTTCAGCTGTCAAATAAAAACAATAAAGTCTTGAAGTAGCAACAATTTCCATGACAAAAATAACAAAATTTTGATTTTATCCTCAATTAAACAATTCTTTTAACATGCCTTGATAAATTTAAAATCAATTTGTCAAATATATTCGACAGTAACCTTAATAAAACATAATGACATAATATGTAAAAATGTGAAATGGATTGTTAAGTCAATATATATACAATGATGTAATATCACCTCGGGTTTGAGCATCACCATTCTATCATTATAATATATAGTATTACAGACAACATAAGCCATGTCTACTATAAATTAAAGTCCAATTAAGGCTGTGTCTAATAATACATCCCTGAGCTCAAAAGTTAAACATATAAACTATTTACAACAGATAAAACAAAGCACTTTTGAAGATATGTTAGAACACTTAAATTACATGCAATGACTTCCTGAAAAAAGACCCTCAAAACATATTGCATAAAGTACAAATACAATGAAATAATGGACAGTATTTTGAAGAATAAAAAGAAAAAAGATCAAATACAGGTTTACCTACTCAGCCCTAGATAAGATGGCGTCAGAGTAAGTTATAAATCCAAGCTAAAGTCATTAATCTCTCATATACTTTGATTATCTTTGCCAAGAGGTAATGGAATCAATTTCATTACAGACCAGGTTTGTTGTGGCTGAATTATAATATCAGTATGTTTTAAGACCAGACCTTCACCCTAACTATTATACAGCATACATCTTAACTTAGCAGTCTCTGTTTTTAAAGCTGCCACTTCAACTCTAAGTTTAAGATTTTCCTGCTCTAATAAAGCTGCTCTGATGGCGATTTGGTCCTCTTTAGCTCTTCTTGCGTCACGTGACCGTTTAGCAGCCTCGTTATTTTTCCTCCTTCGTTCCCAGTATGCTTCATCCTTCTGTTCATCCGGTAATGATCTCGGTCGTCTTCGTCCGCCAGCTGTGAGTGAGTGAACACTTTGTGACTGTGTAAAACTATTATTGTTAGAAGAATCACTAGTGAAATCAGTTGGTGTTGAACGTGAACTAGGGGGCTCAATCGGGAAACCTCCAATGTTACTGTTGAGACCATTGTTCCGCCCTGGTAAGTGCATTGGTGTGACTGATGTAGAAACCGGTGACCCCGGTGATGTCGTGGTCGTTGATGTGCAAGTCCTACTAATAGCCTGTTCCTGAGATATCTTGAGGTTTTCTAAATATTTTTCTCTTTCCCTGAGCGCTAATAACTGTTGCTTATAAATACTAAACACTTCCTCTGAGGATAAATTAAGTCCCTGCATTATAGCACTGTTTTCAAAATTAGCGAATGAAGTCAAATAATGTGGAATCATTGGAGCACCAGTTTCGACTTGAACCGATAACGAATCTTTAGGATATGCTTTAAAGGGCCGAGTTCCCTTAGACCCTCCTGAAAACCGTCTTTGATCCATTAAAGCTGCCATTGCTGGGAATGAGTTGGCAAGCATGTTTGCATTTGAAATGCCCATTTGTAACTCATTAAGCATGTGAGGTAGTACTTGTTCCGCTGCTCGAGGCTGACCAATTCTTTCATGGACGGGGGATAAATTCTGACGAAAATGATCAAGTTTGAATTGTTTATGATGGAATAAAGGAGATCTATCTGGCGGGGATTCCTGTGAGGATCCGGATTTATTGTTCATACCATCTGTATCACTACTCTTTCTGTCCTCGTGATGCCCTCCATTGTCATGAGGGGACGAGGCTGGGGAGGACAGAGAGTCTGAACCAGATACCTCATCATAACTTGTGGATTTACGTTTGATTGAGAAGTCAAGAGGTGATTCCCCTGACTCCTCGGCCGAGTCTGTTTTATCAATGTTTCTACTGTCCTCGGCGGATAGTTGGGCATGTAACAGTTCGTGGAAATGTGTGGATGACTCCTGTTTGATTCCATTGTTTATCTCGCTATATGCCATAGTAGTCATGACACTGTATTCTCGCCACCTTCACGTCTGGCTTACCCTGTAATTAAACAAATACTTCGTTTATTAAGATAAATAGAGAAGCAACAAAAAATTGTCTGTTTATATAAAAGTATATATATATATATATATATATATTGCATTTTAATGTACCGTCAAACAATACACGTATGTTTTAATGCAATTATAAATGTGTTGTCTCTTAACACATTGCTCCACATATAAAGTTTATGAGTCATTTACATAATACATATTCAATATCATTGCTGTGTTTAGATTTCATAAAAAATCAACATTGAAATAATAAGAACCAAATGAAACACTTCATCCTGAACAAATTACTGTGTTTGGATATCTTCTCATTTGTTTAATTTGAAGAAAAAAACAGTATGAAATAAGAGCTATTATTGACATTGTTTGCAATTTTGTGAAATCGGTAAGAAAGCAGAAAACATGATTAGAGAGTCCATATGAAAGCCTCATAAATCGAGAAAATATGACATACAAATAACACTTGACCTTCTGCCTATTTGAATAGAGATAGACGTTTATACATGTTCATAACTTTTTTGGTATTGATTTCAGGGTTGTAAAGAAAACCTTGTGATTGAGGTTAAATTTGACTTGTATTTTGTTCCATTTTTAATTCCTCTTGTTTGCTTTGCTCTTTGTTTTACCATTCATTTGTATTTGATGATAAGGTATGTGTATGTATAGGAGAAAATTGCGTACATCAAATATACAACGTTTATGTAATTTAAGAGACAAAACATTTAACGAGAATCCAATTTGTTGCACTTATGATTATAAACATAGATACCATACAAGTCCAACCCTTATAAATTCATATTCGTTACAAAATAGTTTTATTTTATGGTTACATTATGCTAAGTGTTTGTTTGTTTGTTTGTTTGTTTGTTTGTTTGTTTGTTTTAGTGATGCATACGCCATTTACGATATCCCTTGGTACCCTTATCGCATTCTAGTGTTAATGTTTCATATTTCAAATATATCTACAAAATTTAAGTTACAATATATTAACCCACACAGGGGCAACTCATTCATTATGAAATACATAAACAAAGAAACAAATTAACAAAAACAACAACCAACATTGTATAATATTTTTAAAATATGAAACAGATGCTTTATTGCAATTCGTGTCATATAATTTTCCCTTATAATTTCACATCTGTTAAAAGTAAAAATATGTTTTAATAAAATATGTACTTTTGCAGTTTTCCTATTTGCGTATACGTACTCGAATTTCGCAGAATATAAATGCGGAAAGCATAAAAATGTACTATGTGCCTTAAGTATATCAATCAATTTAGCTTCTTACTGACATGTTTAATTCATTATTGTGTTCGATTAGCGTACTTTCAAAAGCATTCCTATTAAATATGAATGTACATTCAGCGAGGCAAATATCAAGTTATAACAGAAAATATACTCCCATAAAGCTGAAATAAATCATACATAAATAGCTATCGCTGAGGCGTGGGAGAGAAAAAAATACATCGTTCTACACACTTGATTGCTTCATTCATTCAAGCTCGTACTTGATGACTTTTTGTTTACTACCAAGGATATGTTTTGCTTACTATAAAACAGAACACCCGTAAAGTACATTCATTGTGTACAATACAAACAGCTCTTCCCTGTACATATCGACCTTCTATTTGTTCTCCACTGATCAACAAATTCCATGAAACTGGCAGATAAATGCAGCATTAATGCAATACGATGAATACAGAAATAATTCATGTAAAAAATGTTATTTATAAAGCTTTAACTTAACGTTTATATCGTTCAGTAAAACACGAGCTACGTGCTATATGGTGTTATATTAAACGTGTTATATTTAACACGTAACCATATGCAACTTCCTATCAGAGAATAAACAAACATCAGATCTGCGAGTTTAATGAGTAACCAATAGATCTAAGTGATAACTTAGTTAGATAGTACCATTTTATTACCTTATAGGGCGAGGCTGAATCCACAATCATTACTCATTCCATCACGTTAAAAGTAAAATACACTACAAACTTATATCCATAATATGCGTAATTCGTGTCCGAATGAATTGTCACTTAATACGAAACTAGTTGAAGAGATATTTGTAAAATCAAACAACACATCACGTAACCGCTGATTATCCATTAACCAATCGTTCTGTAACAATGTCGTAAGTGGGCAAGGTCTTAACGCACTATTTCAATACCTCCCTGTCGTAAGCTTATTTCTGATTGGCTATATGTATTGCGCATGCTCAAAAATTGCGTAAGGATATGAGCTTTATTTTCAATGCTATCGATTAACAATAAAACAACTTTATCAATACAACTAAATGAACAATGCCGACAAAAAATCACTGTAATGTAATTATTGAAATTAATATAGCATTTCAGTATGTTTTTCCACTGGCAAGAGTGCAAATAAATTTCTCAAACAGTCGTGAAGCATATGCTCCAGGTTTAACGGTTGATGAGTGGGCAGGAATGTAGTTCCTACATTGACCGTAGTAAATCAGTATTTTCTGCTTTTAACAAAATAAAACGAAGCTATCTTGTTTCAAGGAGCAGGGTTAAGGTTCGTGTCAGGTCAGTAAGTCCAATTTGATATTTCGTGCTCTGAATATAATGCAGTTTACAGACGCTTTAAAGTTTGAATGTATTTGCAAACTAGTTGAATAAATATTAAAACGTATGAATCTTAATTACTTCCTGCAAAGCTTAATGTTCAATTTCATAAGACTGAAGAATTCGAACACAATACTTAGAAGAATACTTTGTATACTGTACTCGCTAAAGGACAGTATGACTGTATTGTAAACTAAATCAACAGGGGTAGATAAAGCAATAACATTTAAAGGACTTAAAAATTGCAAAACATAATTATATTATTATTCTAATACCAACCCTAAAAACAATTATAAATTAATCAAAACAAATCAATAAGTGCGACCACAGGTAAAATAGTTACCGCATTGCAACATTGATGATATTGAAAAGTTAACTTACATTTAATTATTGTTTTTCCCCCGAGACGAAAACTACTATTATTCCATATTACTGTATGCAAATTTTTTTATTTTCCAGCTACAACAAACATTCTAGTTCCATATCTTCTCATTTATATGATTACTATAACTACGTCTTAAACGAATTTTCCAACTGCAAGACGTCTGTCAAGCATCATAATATTCCATCAATATTGGTCAGAACGCTAGCACAATTGTAAAAACAAAATCAAACAGTCTAGCTTAAGTGCATTTAGAGGTTAACTTATTCTTAGAGAGAGCATGTGGATAAATAAAGTTCAAAAGGCATGTTAGGTCAAACGCAGGTCATCATAGACATAAAGGAGGATGCAATCTAAAACTTATATTAAATAAGTATTCATAGTTGACCATAGTTCACCGCTTTTCTGATGAGTTAATGGCTTTATGAAATGCCTGCTCGGATGCGAGATTGTACGAAAACGAAATATTGTTGTTTTTATTTTTCTGTAAAATCACATTTTATGCATATGTTATTTGTATGTTTTTTTTTCTAAAAACGATAAAACAGAGACTTTTTTTTGTTGCAGATAAAAACAATGCACCTTTTAATCTACTGCAGTTTAGATTTTAACTATTATAATTATTTATTTAAATACCTGTAAGGCTAAATCTTATATCCATTTATAGTGTAAATTTTAGGAAAAATGCTTTGAAAGAAAATTGTATCCTGTTTAGAGATTAAATGCAGCATTCTTTCCTTTGGTGCAACTTTATATTTCACGAAATCAAATGAAATTTAATTGGATAATAATAATAAAACCAATAAAATATAATATGCACCAGAGGGTTTAGGTTGCAATTCAATTGCCGGAAGGGTCCTAAGTATTACAAAACCCTCCATGATTTTAGTATTATATGTATATTATATGTATATTATATCAATATAAAACTTTAATATTTATCCTTGGAGTATATACTAGCAGCTAGACATTAAATTTTAATCAGCTTCATTTAAATGCACGTTCAAGGAAGCATTGAAAAATAACTGGCAAATTATGTGTGCAATCAACATAAAAGATGCTTAAAATTTACGTATAACACTTAGGCAATAAGTAATTCGATATTTATGTCATTTTAATAAGACATAAAAGTCAAGGAAACCTTTAGATGTTTATAAATCAAGGATAGTTAAGCTTTCGAGTTAAATACCCTTTTTTAACTGACAATTTTTTTCTTTGCTTTGAATTTAAGTTTTTAAAATTGCATTTAATAGATAAACATGTCAAATGCTTGATAATACGAGTATAGTTATAGATCTTCATACGTAAGTTTTTCTTGTATGAATCAATCGCAATCAAACACATTTTATAATAAAAATAATGATGTATACATTTTGACAATAAACATAAATCAAATTGTAGAGAACCGCACGAACATGGTAAGCAATGTTAATGAAATGTTTGCATATAGAATGAACAAAACCACACACGTTGTTACAGCGCGTATAAAAATGTAACTTTTTGTTATCAAAAAAAATTGCGTCAAATATGTATAAAAACTGAAATTTCGATAAATGATAATTTTGATTAATAGGATAAAAAATTATATGGAAAAAGCGCATGCGCAGCAATAGAGGTCTATCTTATAATGATTATAATGTAAGGTAACTTTATTAATAAATATAGGTCGCTATGTGAAGGGTTAACGGTCTTGAAATAAATAATGACAAACAATTATAGTGTTATGTTGATTTATGACATATATTGTGCAATTATTACCTATATAGGTAACATGCCCACACTTGACATATTATATCAACAAATTTGTGGGTTATATATATAACATATAATAACTATCATACTATACCCGTCACATTTTATATGTATGTTATATTCGGGTTATATCATAACTTTGAATAAACCTGTCATATATAGACCAGGGTTATCACTTATGTTGATGTAATCACTGTATAATTATGTTTGTTTATTCATCCTATTAGTCATTTTGGAAAAATACGACCTTCAAAATAGTAATACAATATACATGTAATTAAACAGCTTATTTCTTAATAATTCTATTATTGATGCATTTATGTTTTACATGTATAACTCCTGTACAAACATTTGTTTATTATTTTACTAGATTTTACGAATAAACATTTTCGAAAAGAAATATCTTCAATCTGCTTCCATCTTTTTTATTTTATTAGTTTTTTTAATTTTTTTATCGGCTGTAAGGGTTATTTGTTTAAGTATAAAATATTTAAACTGTTTCAGAAGAAGCAAGATTGTTAGGTCTTATCTTAATTGAAATCATTATTCTAAATGCATGTATCCTTGCACAGCCTGGTCCCCGGCATGGTTCCTATACTTTTCTGATGTATCTTTGTTCAACCAGGTTATCAATTATTTTCTAATTATATTTCAGCACTAGTGGACTATACTTGAATGATTGATGTACGCACGCTGCTTCCCTCTAACACACATAAAATATGAAATGCAAAGTAGTTTTTGACGTTTTGGTTACTGGCCCATATCACATATCGCGATGGTCAAGATTTTTGATGGACGCAGCTGGCTCGAATGGGTCAGTATACGGTCAGTTTTGAAACTGATGTCGACCTCTGTCATAAACTCATATTCATAACTTTGACTTTCATTATTTCAGTGAAAATTTGTTATCAAGTCCGCTATGAAATATTTGACAGTTTATCAATAAATATTTTCCAAGCTTGACCTACATTTAATTTTGATTTGTGCGTGCAATTTTATGACGCGTCACAAATAGTTCATTCTTTCGTACTAGTTAAAATTGAAATTAAAAAAAAAACCTCCAGAGTTATTTACGCTATTACACAGGATCATCATATCACTAAGTTATGACGTGATTTTTTTCTGTATTCATGCGCACTCTCGGTTATTCGATGCGTTGATTTACAGCTTGAACAAATTCAACACGAATTATGAGCAATTATCGTTCAAATGTAACAATGAAAACATGATTCAGATTTTAATCGATTGAAATAAATTGACAGAAAATCTCTTTGTAATTTCCGTAATTTTCTACCTGGAAATACGAACTATTTTAAAGCAAACACAACTCTCACGTGCTAATGAGATCAAGCGTATTTTAAGTCTTATTATCTTCTAATCATCAAAGAGAAACTCGTAGTAGAAAAGATAACACATAAAGGTTATATCAATATTTCATAAAGTAAATCACAATTCATTGAACATTGTCGCGATTGAATCAAGGTAAAATCGTGAATATAAATAGTTTATGTTGTCATGATTTATTTTCTCTATTTTTTTCTTTATGTGTATCTTTAAACAAATAAAAACTATTCGTATTATTTAAAGTTGCATGCCTCCAGATGAGCCAATATATTTCAAGAAATTCAGACATGATAAACATGTACTAAGATTTTAGGAAAAGTAAAAAGATAGAAGATGCAAGAAATTTTTTATATGTTACGGGCGATAAATGAATGATTTTGCAGTATTTATCCCATTATTTCTACTGCGTGACTAACGCAGTAAAGCCTTTTTTTTTGCATATTTTGACATACGTTTGGTAATAACGTCGATCTGTGTAACTCACTTTCTTTGTTCACTTTCAAATACATGTTCAAAAATTTAATGACAATTAACATTAATCTGGAGGCTGCTTTAACCCATGGTCGAATGTAAGAAAAAAACTGAACAAACAAACAAACAGGAGTACTAATTCTAAAATGCAAGCATATAACGATTGTTTAATATATCTTTTTAATAAAAGTATTTTAGCTGAAGATTATTCTAAGAATACTTTATTATTTTTATCAAATACGCAAAGTTCACATTTTCTTACATCTTACATAATAACTTTATTGAATGTTGTTCTGAAACTAAATCAAACGATCCTTAATGAAACAAATGGTATATTCAAGACTTACAGAAATAAAATAAGCTTTTCATTCATATTATTTTATCATTTTCTATTTGACTCCATTTTGAACTGTTAGAGTTCTTATCCTACTTATCATTGTTAATAATAGTATTGTCTTTAATTGATAGTGGCATACATTCAACTTTATGGTAATAAATATTTAGATATTATAAGTTACGTATCAATATTATTGCTGTTTACGAAAAGAGAAAGCTGCCTGGTAAACTGTTGAATAATTATTAAAGAAGACATTAAAAACGAAAATGTGTTAATAACGAAAATGAAGCAATCACCTTAGTTTGAACTGAGAATGAGTTGTATTAGAATAATGCATGATATAAGAAGACACTGTGATATACGGACTGTCAACTTGCGCTAGCTTATTTCACGGTAATGGCCCGCTGATTATTACTTCTGTACGCATACAGAGGGTAACCATTTGACCCTTTGGACGACCTGACCCAAGATAACCCCAAGCTTCTGTACCAATAAATAGAAATATTCACGTGAAAACTTATTGTTATAGACAAAGGGAACGTCTAAATAGTACGACTACTTGGGACATCTTGAATCGTTGCCAAGTTTTTATTTTCACATCATACAGTAACAAGAGATCCCAAAGCGGATATTTAAAGAAGTAGACAAAGCTGCTGGTAGCTAATTAGAATAATAAGAGAATAATAGTTTGGTAGTGTTGACCTGATGCATGTCATGACCTTAAACAACCCAACGCTAACGTTTGTAACTGACAACAATATAAACAGTAGAGCTAGGTAAATGATGATTACACCTGACACAGACCTTGATGAATGCGAGCAAGAAACTGAAATGACCCGATGTACATTTGATTACATGGACAGATGCTCGGTTTGTATCACAGCCGACAGAACGAGTTACGTGAACAATAACGCAATAATTGCTAAAGTCAGCACGCAATGTTCTGTCTGCCGTGCAGCAAGGCAAACATAAGTAACAGATAAGATGTAAATGTTCAATCTCATATGTGTCGTCACTTATTACACAAGTGTTGTCTCTATTACAATGAAAGACTGACCAACCGCAGCCTGCGAAACCTTTACACAAGTTGATAAACAAAACATTAAGACTATTAATATAATAATTAAAAACTCATTAATTAATCACGAACCGACTTTTCTTTTATTTCACATAGCTCGAGTCCAGCTATAATTATTTTAGAATACAATGTTAATTGAAGCGAAGGTATTTACACTTTTAGAAAGTACATTGACTAATAACTAATTTATACTTTATAACAATAACTCATATCGATGTAATAAAAACAAGCCAAATGAAAATGCATGCTATTTAATAATGAATGATTTGTTTTTATTATCTTCAATTACAATCAGGTTTAAAGATTGTGCTGTTGCCCACCCGGCCTGGGGAAAAAAGTCTATGTTTAATTGAGTCCACTCATGCTCTCTCTCCTGACCTTAAGTACACGTCTATTCTTGTCATTTTTTATCGTGACAAGGAATGTTCAATAACAATTGTAGTTTACAATATTGAAATATAATTAAGGACGAGCACTGACTGAATGTAGTATTGTTATATATGTATCATATAACAAACACAAACGCAAATCATCACTCACTCAACTAGTATTAATTCAATTGATTAATAACTGACAAGGAAATTATGATTCTTACAAAATAATAATGATGAATAACATTGTACTGCTCAAAATTCAAATATATAAAAGATTCCACTAAGAGATCAATAACAGTTTCAGTTTCATTTATTGGCAATCAGCAATACATTTGCCTTTGGCCATTTACAAACAAACAAAAAACTTATGGCAAAGACTATTAACAAATAACAAATGGAACATCATAGATCAATAGTAAAAAAATAAATTATATGTAACAAGGAAATTCAATATCACGATATCGTATTCATATATATAATATAATACATGTGTAGCATATGCGCCCAAGAGGAAATATTATGTGCAGAAAACTATTACGGCCAATGCTGCAATCAATTTAATGATGAAGTCAAAAATATATTAAACATGATAAGTTTTGTGTATCCTGTCTGATTGCCATGTGAGAACAATGAAATTTTCAACAAAACGCGCACGGAAATCACGTGTATAAATAAGATAATCATTGTGTACAACAAGATTACACATAATGAAATGTCAGTATAGGAATGTATGTTATAATAGCCCATACATCAACATTATCGTAAAGTACACTTCATAATTCAAATAGTTCCTAAACAACTGAAATCACCGAGTCAGTTCTACCCCTATAGCCAATTCTTACGCTTCAATTAATCAAACTTGGACAATTTTCGATTCACCTTATTACCCAAGATGCGGTAATATTAACATAAATGCATTCACGTCTTAGATAACATTGTGTTTATTCAAAATCACCAGCGCTATGACCTTATCGCTATTGTTACAATGGGTTCAAATTATATATCTTATTTCGTTTAATTATGAAACGAGAGATTACATTTCAACGACTACCTTCAAGTATTTACAACGCTTGACGTTACGGTCTTATGTTTGTTTAAAATCGTAAAAATTGGTTACTTTATCTTTGCACGCATCTATATTTCGCTCAGCGTATCATATTTTTGCCCGTTGGGAGCCGGTAAAGATCTGCGGAACATAAACATCCTTACGATTGACCGGGTCAGCTGATGGATGTTAGGGAAAGGTTATAACCTTAAAGCATACAAGAGACCAATGGAAGAGGTCAGATTACTTCCATGATATAAATATACAAACTTTGCTAAGGTAACATGTATTTTCGGACATAGTTATAATCGTCTATGTTATGAATTTATTCATGGCAGTGAATTGGAATAGCGATATATATTGCAATCCGAACTTCCACATTAAACACAAGAATGATATACATTGCTCGCTGTTAAACATTTTTTTCACAATATGATATCTAAAAAAGAGTTCAAATCAGACTTAAACTATTATCTTAAAAAAATCAATATTATTTATCGCCAAATTACTATATTATTTAACGCCAAATTACTATATTATTTAACGTCAAATTACTATATTATTTAACGTCAAATTACTAAATTATTCAACGTATGCAAGACCTTTTAATTTCATTATTGTGCACATTGTATTATTATAATGTATCTCTTAACAATTTTCATTAAATTAAGAAATATTTTATCTTCTTTTCTTCTGCTAAAGACTTTTAAGTTTGGACCTGAGTATTTTGTACTACCTATCATGGTTTGTTATTGCTTTGTAAATTGCCAGTGACGTATTGATGATCTACTGAAATGCAGCCAATATGACTGCTTGAAATATTCAAATGCAGTGAAATACACGCGTCTGGTTTTATCATTATGAGAATAATAAATCTCTGCAAAACATTCTGACCGTTAAACTTGAGCATGCCTTTGGGTACAGGTTCAATAAGTACAATAATATCCTGTGTGTTTGTGCTGTAAAACGGCACTTAATTTGATGAATTTCTTCAAGGGACTTGTCTATCTTGTACTTTTAGAATTGTTCATTTTAATATCTTTTGGGATATCAAGATGGAATTTTGAAGTTGGTCGGTCAACAATACAAAGCCAGATAAAGATGCACGGGTGTGTCGGCTGGCCAGGCTCCATATTGGTAGCAAAGGATTTAACACAGTGTTGGATTTTTTGTGATGAATGTATCAAGAAGAAATAAGTCATTCTAGAACAATTTTGAGAGACAAAGGACAATAATCAGTATTATCCTTTACTTGATCTCAGTGTAAATTATTCTCTTAATTTGTTACGTCTTTTTTATGCCACCCATAAACATACATTCCTGTACATTTAACTTGGGTTTCATTAATAAGTTAAGGAGATATTTGTAGCTTTAAAAACGATTGATCTCCTTCACAAAGACTTTGTCAGCATGGTAGTAATTTATTTTAATTACTTAAACTTTATCATTCACCTCAGTGAATACAGAAAATCTATTGCATCATGATAACTAAATGTAACATGAAATCTTTTGATGACTTGGGTTTTTAAAATGTTCTTTTTTACATATGTATTGAAGTTCATCGACAAAGAAACATTTAAATTTTTTAGGATACGGGTTTACCGGGTACACACGTTATAAGGTGTCTTGTTAAAAGAAATCAATTGGTTTTATAATTGAAACTGCCGCCAGTGTCACACAGAGATATGATGAGTTTGACCACAAAAGTCACATATATGTTACAGCCGACCTTATCATTTAATGTAATCGGTTGTATTTTTTCAAATTACGTTCCATTTAATGAATTAATATCAATTGTACACAGGGTATATGCCATTGAATTAAAACTAACGATACCTTACTTTTTTAAGAAATACACTTTATTAAATATTTGTATAAACTGTCTATCTATTTGTTTTAGCTTTGATGTCTGGTTTGATAAAATAAACTTTTGTAGTTCTTTTTTATAGTGCTGACAAATTAGCGTTATGGTTTTACTAAAATTTTTAAAAAAAAAAGCCTTATATGAATCTAGTAATAAGCTAAAAGCGCTGTAAAAATAATGTTTTAGAATCCACAAATCAAGGGTTTTATAAAGTAGGAATGATCATGTATTATTAGATATTTGACCATGCAATTAACGCACCTGATTTTACTGGTTGTAATATGCTAATTTTATTTACTATCTATTTAGACTGATGAGGTAGGCTCTGTTTTAACTTATCACATGACCACAACCTTTTATTGAACCTCTAACAGTTCAAAATGCAGTCAAATAGAAAATGATATAAGTACAATTTGAATAAAAAGCTGAGTTCACTTCTCTTTGTTTTAAAAATACATTTTGTTTATTTAGATATATTTTGAATCGTTTGAAGTAGATTCTGGACAACATTATATATTTTTTCCAGTCAAGTCATTGTTACAATGCGTAATTACTTTGAAACTTCTTCATAAATTTACTAGAACAAGCGTTACGTGAGAACAAATGACAAAAGACATATTCAACCAGTCATAGTATACCTATCATACAAAGGTCCGTATTTTCAGAGACAAACATTATTGACCCTTAAATAAGAGTGATTGTAAGCTTGAATGTTGATTTGCAACATGTGTCACAAAGCAATGTTTGAATGATTCTTAATTCTTCTCAACAAGGAACTGACTAAGAATATATATATATATGTCTGATGTTTAATGTCTAATCTTTTCTGATATGGAAAACAGTCTTACATAAAAGCATATTTGTACTTATAAAAGACCGTTACATACAATGCCCGGAATAACAAGTGAGACTGTCGCTATCAACTGGCGCATGCGCAATGATGATTTAATATGTCCACAATTTTCAGACTTTCTTACGGATTTCAAACAATCGATATCTTTGTAGTCAAAGCATCCGTCAAAACCGTAACTTAAGACGTCGTTTATCTTAGCATACTCACACAAAATTTATTGACCCCCCGGGATTGCACCGTAATTATCGGGGGTCAAAAAAAATAAAGTGATCATGCACAGACAGCCATTTTTTGCAATTTTTAAGCCTTTTCAAAAAATTTAAGGGGCTAAGCATGCTTTTAAAACAATGTTATAAAATAAACATAACAGGAAAAAATTTCAGATAACGTAATTTTAATTTATCATAAAAACCATGAAAAAATTATGTAATTGTTACATTTTCATAGATTGTTTATTGTCTATTGTCGTAAATATAAGGTTCATAACAAATCTTACTTGCACGAAATATAATAAAAGTAAAAGTTAATAAAAACGTATTGTTAAGATATACATATATTTAGGTACCCACTTCACAGTATGACAGCATTTGAAAATTGTGTACGTTTAATAAATACGCATGTAAAAAAGATAAAACAGATGCTATCTACATAAAAAAAAATTGAAATAACTAAATATCAAAATAACAATATAGATATAATTATGCTTTTATCATATATTATTATATCATACAAATATACTTAATTTACATTTTTATAGAATGACTCATACACGATATCATACTACTTATATATGGTGTAAGGAAAAACGCTGAAAAGATGGTCAAATAACTTTTTTTGTCATATTTTTCAAAAGTTTTATATACGTATCTACGACAGAATAGTTTTAATGAATTATCCGCTATTGAATGGTTCAATATCCTGTATCGACCCGTGCCATACCAAACCCCTCTAATCATCTTAGGAAACCGAGACTATACAAATAACACTAACGATTTCCAAGAGCATGATTCAAATTTCATAAACGGTTAAATCATCACTTATCTAAGTTCAATTATAATTAGTCTAATATTACCGATTGTAGCATTGAAAGATAAATACTATAAGCAAATATTTATATTTGCTCAGATTTCGTCAACCTCGCTTCTGTTACTATTTGAAATATGGAAAAATTACTAATATTGCAATAGTACCATTCTATAACTTTACATCAAAATGTTTTATTATGCGTCGAACATTGTGGGCGAATATTTTATAATTCTTGTACAGAAAACTTATTCTATTGTACAAATATGGCCGACAAAGATGACATCACGGTTGTTTAAATTTAGCTTAACCCTTACTGTTTAAAGCAGAATATCCATTTTCAGTCTTATAATCCATTTAGCTACATCACTCGATCTACAATACAGTGTTAAAAATATATCATTTATAGGGTCAATGAGCCATAAATGAACAGAAAATGTCGTGTTATACATTACATGATTGATAATTAAGGTCTTGTGTAATTAATGTTACTTAATAATAACTATGAAATAGCAATAATCGTGTGAATTGCGGGATAAATGTGTGTCCATGAATATAAAATATATGACATGAATAAGCTATTTAGCTGTGATCTTTTGCCCCTACTGAATTCGTGTAAGGGACCAATTCTGATCTGAATTTTGAACTGTCCGCTATTAATGTTACAATTACAAAATAAATAAAAAGAAATAAGAAGCTAGTATCATAAGAATTCGAAGGCTATTTGAATGACGAACGGTTGAGATTATAATAAATACACAATTATTAATTAATATACACGCAAATATCATCTTTAGCCGTTGAGTTTCCTTAAAACCCCGGGGGGGGGTAACGGATTGCTATTTCGTTTTAATAAAAAATGAATTCAAGCAAATTTTTTATTTGTTGCACGGGGGAGGAAATTTTCTCATTTTTTACGACGGAGGGTCACCATAGATTTAGACATTTTTTATCAACAAAAAGTTAAAATTTGAAATGCTTAAATGTACAGCTGACATAATCGTATATCTTTGTCTATAGAAACATTTGCTATCCTTTCATTTACCTGGTATATAAATGAGATCTATTATTATTTTTATTTCATATCATACGAACAGCATTCTCTCATTAGAAATATATGATTATGTTTTTACAGAGCGGCGAAAAGTTCATAGTATCCATGAACTTGTGACTATTAGTATTACGAAGTTTGCCTCTCATATTGTATGACGGCAGGTGATCTTATTTATTCTTTACTCCTTAACTTCTGTTTCCCATTAAGATCTGTCATGTATTACTTTATTATTTTATCTCAGAGAAAAAAAAAAGAAATCTAAGTCCATTTATCTTGTCAATCAAAAGGATATGTCAGAAATATGACAATCACTAATTAAACATTCTTAAGAAATATTCTTTCTAAAAATATCGTATTTATTTACAAAGACGGTCTATGGATTCAAAACTAATGATATAATCATGAATTTTAAATTAACTTTCTTTTCTTATCTTATTCAACTGAGCAATAATATTACTATTAAATGTGTTTTTTAGACTTTATTTTAAGATCAGATTCATTATACATGTATACATTCAGTACCATCATGCATTTTTCTGACTTTTGTATAGAATGTTCGAACCTTAACAAATAAATATCTTGCAAACGGTTAAGCATTTCTATGAGTCTCACAACGGAATTAAAACAAAATTGCATTTTTTCTATAAAAGTATTTCTAATCTGTAGAAAGGTTTAACTGTTAAAATTAAATCATAGAATGAAATACCTAAATAACTTAATGTTGACATTGAAGTTGTTAAATGTTTATTTGAATTCGTTTAACTTGACTCGATTTAAAGTTACAAACATTGAGATACCATAACTAGGGTGATTAGGTATTGTTTCAACAGATTTAATCTTGGTAAATAGTTCATGTCATTCCGACCTTACATTCAAGTTGATACGCTATATTTACCACTATATTTACCTTGCCTTTTTCACTTTTTATAGACAAAGGTAAATTAACTCTAGTGACCTCTACATGGCTCTTACATGACCACTGCTTCGTTAAACTAAAACAATTTTATAGGTATTTGAGATGGGATTGCACCAGAGTTTTACAATTTCGCACCAGAAGTACATACTTGAACATGTTCTTGGTTATTGTCTAGCGTTATTTATTGCTCAAACAAACTTTGGCCAGTACTTCACTGACCAGTGTCTTGACCTTCTCTAATCAAGGTTAGTCAATAGTTTATCTCAATGTTTTATGATACAACAAAACTCAGTTTATCTTTAAACATAAAAACTTAAAACTTTATGACTTGATTCACATTAAAACTCATTTCATACGCAAAAAAATGAAACATTTACCTCTAGAGGCGAAATCAAACCAATGAACAATCCTCACGTAATATTAACTAAAGTTAACTTTATCCTTGTTATCATAATAAAACTCGACAGGTTTATGCAATGTTTGCTAAACGTTGTCAATATTTCACCATAACAGGGCAAAAGTTCACTGAATCCCCGGTACCGTGGTAAAGGCTTATGTAATGTAAACGAATCGTGCTTCAATATTGTTCAATATGGTGTCTGGATAAGATCTTGACCTTATAGGGTCATGGGACATATTTCAATCAATCGGTCAAAATTTGGACACTTAGAGCTGACCACAATGAAACCCCGTTAACGGTTAATAAAAAGTTAAAGCCAATTGACAGTTTAAATTAGGAAGTGACCATTCACGGACAAGATAAAACGCATTTGGGAGATTCATTGTCGGTTTTTATTCATTTGATCACAGATTCTATTGTTAGTGTCCGGGGGTTTACTGTTAATTGTTTGAAAAGGTATAATTTCGTTCATGGAAATATAAAACACCATGTTCTTTCAATGTTTTAATGCTCAGTTTTGTATTTAGGCAGTGAAAATTTACGATCGTTTGAATGTGATTTTCATATTGCATGGGAAAAGGACACCGGGATAATTTGGTCAATATGTAAAGGTGTTCGGGCATTGCACTTAGAGGTATAAAAGCCAAGAAATGTACGGTATACTGAGCGCTGGTCATGTAATGAGACATCAAAGACTTCTAACTCAGGGCATATGCTTTTTATTATGTTAATGTTTTATTATAAGCCATTAACATGCAGGCTCTCTTTACGTGCCCGTTAAGATATACTACTAATGTTAATGATCGTTTGAAATAACGCAAGTATATATTGAGAGGCAGAAATTATAATGAAAAATACTTCATCTCGTTAACTGAAGGATGCTACCCCCGTTGATATTAATTACTATAATGCATTTCTCTATTCTACGATTTCTTTTAACAATTACGAATTTCATTTTTACTTAAATTTGATTCCCATCTTACCTTAATTAAAGTGATAGAACACATATTGGAACACGTTCAATACAGAAGCAACGCACCATAGGTAACCGTAATAGACATCTCTGTTAAAACGTATATATACTGAGCATATATTTACATGTCTAATTATTAATTAATTGACAGAACGGTGAAATCAACTATATAAAGATATTATAAACAAGATTTTACATTTTCGCATGAAATCGTTCCACTGACAGTTCTATTAATTGACAGACCAGGTGTGAAGAAAAATATAATTATCATTCGACATCATATAGTTTCAACATCAAACCTTTTCTGATAATTAATATATAGCGAAAAATTTCATTTGATTTTGGAATAATGCAAATATGCTTTTATCAAGTAAAATATATTGACAAAGAAAACCTATTTCAATACCAAAATCGTTATGTCAATAATGTATTACATCAATGGTATGAACACGAATGCGCTAGCTAGCATGAACTGTACCATGTTAATATAAAACTTTACATTTTGCACTCGTTGTTTGTACATGTATATATATTTTAGTAGTGCATAAATTGCAGAGACCGTATTAGAATGAAGTGTCTTTTTCTCATTCTTTTTTTCTGCGACAGGTCATGGGGACATTACTATGTGGCCGCGACATGACTGTATTACCAATGGTCAACAGGGACTCTAATCATACTGCCGGACAAATAATTGACAGTTACACAAATCGCATTTCATCGGGCTTGATAATGAACAAAAATAGAGACGTCAAATCATTGTGAACTTTACCACATCGTCTTGGGACAAATTTCTAGAGAAACCTTTGTTGCCATTGTACGCCTTTATAAACTGTTTATTAAGTGAACTGTTAACTGAAGTCCTTTCACTAAGTATTATAAATTCAAACTTCCGTCTAGCATTTTAAACATTTCTTTTATTTAAAAAAACAAAACATTACTCTTTGTGGTTGTAACTAACTTTTGTTGTTATTTTTTAATGCACGTTTGCTTTCAATGGATATGTACTTTCACTGAATGTGAATTTAAATCACTATGACATCTATTATTTAAATGTTTGATATACTAGTATTTGCAGAAATTTCTATCTATTTATAAATATAAGTTTCGTAGTTTACTAATAAACGAAATTTTATCATGACATAAACTATAAAATTTCATTACGTAAAGTTTTTTTTATCTGATCAAAGGAGGACATAGAAATGTACAAGAATCCCGGAAATGTTTAAAAAATCAGACTTAACTTTTGTAATAAATTACATATACATAACATATTTTGTTAATGCAACTGTTAAAATACAATTTTATCAAGTTTTGTTATCAACTTGCAGATATAATGATTATTATGTAATATTACACTAGTTAAACTTTGTCAATCGGTATTTAAGGTTCTCCTGCAAATAATATTCCTCATAGATTAAATGTCGTTTTTTTTTTAATGCATGCATAATAAGACGATTATATAACATTATTTTTTCGTTTCCACAAAATAAACAACATACTTAAAATAAAATAATTAAACAATATAAAATGTGACTACATACCTTGTTTATAATCTTATTTGTATTATTATAAATACACCGTCACCGATCTCCAATTCTCTTTGTTAAACTGTATAAAACTCATAAAATATCACATTTGTTAATATTTCAATATATTGCATGGTCAGCCGAGAACATTGGAAAATTAACGCTCGTTGCTTTAGAAACGTGGCGGCCAACTGTTATACTTTAAAAATGAATGATAAAAGCCTGTGTCCGGCGATTATAATGTGAAATATGCGTGCGTGCAGCTATTGCACTGTTCCGTGTTTTATGAATAATCGGCAAAATTATGGGTAATATTTAAAGCACAAAGAAGGCTTTATTTTGCTGGTCAGTAGAAAATAGCCGCAGCTACGTCATTACAACTAGGCAATGCAGACTCTTCAGGGAGGCACCAATGGGGAAATTCTGCATATTATTAATATTTGCATTGTGTTATCAAATTGTAACTTACTGAAATGGTGAAAATTTAATAATCTGTATGATGTTTATACCGGTAATTTGTTTTATATACGTACATGATGTGTTTAATTTTTTCACAAAGTTTATACCTTAAACCAACCCAGAACATTTAAAGTTATAGTATCTTTTTTTCCAAAGCATGTGCTTTGTACAGCATCATTTTCTATAAACGCAGCAAAGCGGAAAACATTTTTTAAATATGATAACTTACTTTATTACCAAATGGCCAAGTACGTGGTATTAATATAGATTACAGAATTTTCGAATACTCTTATTCTTGTTATAGTAAGTTTAAGTGAGTTATTGGCGGATTATGTGACTAGGCATTCTGTAAAATAAGCAATAAATGTCTCCCCGCGTCTGTTGTACAATATATCTTTAATGTTGTAATAAGAATTGTATAGTAATAAGTTTACAAAATATGATTTTGACTTCACTATAGTGTATGAAACTTAGTTGTTCATGTTGTTTATATAATTATATAATTAATGCTTCTTTATCGACAGATTGGCTTTAATTTAATACTTTTAATCGCAATATATTTTACTAGAGAAGATTAATTATGTTTCTAAAGGAAAATAACAACAACAACAACAACAAAAAACCCTCAAAGTTTAAGTAAAAGTCTGTCGTGCCATAGCCAACTGGAAATAATTAAGTAAGATTGAACTTATTTTTAAAGGAAACATTTTCCCCCTCTTTGTACCTTTCAGAAGCTATAGAAGAATAAGCAAAACATTGCCGTGGTGCAACCGATTGGCTGGAGAAAATTTGAAAGTAGCCATGAAGTAGATGTAGTGACGATGCACTCGAGGGCAAGTACAGGTCATTTTGCAGTTGGTAATCATATTTCACCGGTTACCTGGGTATAAAGTTGACTTAACATGCAGACACTCTGTCAAGATCACTATCAAACATTTTCATGATGTGAAAACCTGTAGTTAGTCCGTATGCAGAGTTTTTGGCCAGTATTTTTTTTATAATTTAGTAAAATAATATGACGGGTTTATTTTTGTATATTTTGTTATGAATATATTGAGTAATTTAGATATATGAAAGTAAAACTAAAGTTAAACGTTTCATCATTTCAAAGTTTCTTCTACTTAATTTTAAACATTTTAAAAATTCTAAATTCAAGTACTGTTAAATTTATACAGCAATACTTTGAAGTGGGTGATTTTGGATAAATTTTTAATGAATAACAAAACACTTAAGATTTTTGTTACATCCTCATTAAATATCCGTACATGTATTTGGTTTAGAATAATTCACGAAAAGTGACGTACTTTCATTTTCAATATTTTATTGTTACTGCATCTCTTATTACGTTGTACTTTTATTTGACAATCTCTTATTACGTATGTACATTGCACAATATGTATGGGTGTATAACGTATATAACAAAATGGACTATATTTAATTTTTTAATTTCAGCTCATCGTTTCCTAAGGATACATGTGTTGAGATTTCAATATTTTCAAAGTATTTGCTGAAACAATAAAAACATTATTATTGATAAACATCGGAATATATTTTATTATTATTCTGCTGCAAGTTGAATAACATTCATTGTATCATTAACATATATTGCTCGTTAAAACTTTAAACTGATCTTTTTTTTCTTTTTAAATTTCAGTAATCTGTAAACCGTATACTTGCTAAGATTAGACGACTGTAGTTAATTTATATGTTTTGTGATGAGCATCACGTATTTTTGTGATAAAGTCCTTTTTTTTATAATCTTTACTTCCTATACTTTCTATGAAAAAAGCTTTGTTACCGGAAAACTTATCGTATCTACCAATAGCCGGTTACCCTATATGACCCTTCCATACACTGACCCTTCACTGACCGTTTGCTTGTATTGAAATATGCAAAACATTCAACAGCAAACATAATGGTCTCGTATCAACAAACTTTGCCTCGTATGTCATAAAGTAGTTTACATTCAAAAGAAATACTTGAAATGACATTTCGATTGTCGATAAATATCAGCATAAAGCGAAATAAAATATGATGCACTGAGTTTCACCCGTCATTGGCCCGGCATTACCGTTCTAAAGTTACTTATTGTAATCAGCAAGAAAGCATCACTAAGCGTGACCTTATCTCAACCTCGGTTATCACGAGCAAGAATTCTTCTTGTCTAATTTTGTAAAATGGGCTTTATCGTATACTTTGTTTTCAAATCATCTACCTGTATCATCAATGGGAATCATTTAAATATGACAGGCGAATGATTTCAAAGGGACGTTAATAGCCTAATGAAATTCTTCGTGGCGTTTTATACAACAATTTTCGATTGATTAAGGCTTACCAAGTGCATCATAAGACAAAAGCTGCATGCAAGAGATAAAAAAGAAGGGAGTCTAAAACATCAGCTCTGTTTATATAATTTCTGCTCGTGCGAGACATAGCAATGTGCGACACCAATGACGCCCCTAGTCACCGACATAAGACGTGCTATTGGTTTTTAAACATAAAATGTATTTTAAGATAAATTCTATTTAACTGCGACATTAAACATCAATTTTTTAAATGTAAGCAATAAAATATTTCGTCAAAGAATGGAGGATATAGCTTTTTTTCTTCTGAAAATGAAGATCTTCATTCGAAAATACAATTTGCATGATGTTTCTAATGTGTTCGGTACTTATAGCCTTATAGTTATTTAGGATGTTTAAACTTGATGTAAGTAAGTATATTTGCAGACGTCCTAATAAAACTATTCCCATGTAAAGTTATGCATTCTTCTTGCTTGTACCATTTACTTTATATTTTCGATGCGATTTGAAAATATACCAGTTAGATATAAATCATATTAAACTGTTGGAAACTGGGGAACTCCAAGATGATAACAGCAAAGTAAGACAAATATTTTCATGACGTCACGGTAACGTCATACAAAGTTGTTGAATGTATCAATATCGTAAACTAGAAAACTGTAACATATGACTTTTGGTCCTTTCTTTTACATTAAACAAACACGTCTTCAATAGTCTATAACATGTATACATACCGCATGACCAGTGGTTATACTCTTAATTTTATTTCTATTCTAGGTAAAATATGCAAAACTTTTCTGCCAGTTTAAAAAGATTTCTTCGGCAGCATCAGTAGTAATGTGGTACAATGATATTCATTGTGTAAATTGTTTGTTATTTTAACACGCATATTATAAATATTTCAAAATTGAAATATTACACACTTTGCTGTACAAAATAAACTATTTTTAGACAATTCACCTTAATGACCTCTGTAACCAATCAGGATCCGGAAGTTTCGTGACGTCATAACCATTGTGAGGGAAGAGTACCCCGGAAACTGTTATATACTGATACTAACACATCTATCCGCGATGTATAATCTCGAGCCGATAAATACGTCAGATAATGGACCTAATGACATGTAATGAAGTCTGATTGAATATAATTGCAGAAACAAATAAAGCTTAATGTCCTGGTCAATAGCAAATCAAGCCGGTCAAACACAGCGTAACGGAAGTGAACAAATCACTATTTCAACTTGTTATTTTAAATGTATGAAAAGATATTTATTTATCATCTAATCTAATCAAGTTAAATAAGAAAACATTCAAATAATTCACATGAGAATTTTCTACATCAAAATGTATTGCGAAGAAAAATAGCACTTGCTCTTTGACATAATGCTTTGTGTAACAAAGTTTTTGTAGAGGACAGGAAGCACACAAGAGAGTAGAATAAAGAAAACATTCCAATCTCAGCAACAGGATATCTACTTATTTCATCAGATATATTTGTTTATTGAGCCTGTAATGACCGGTTAGTGTAAATTTCTCATTTCCGAAATAACTTTACATATCTATTTATGTCATATACACAATTTTCATTTAACTGGTTTATGAGTAATTTCAATATATTAAAATTAGCAGATGATTTAATATTTCCCAAACGGGGTGATAATATAATGATTCAACCACAACTGATAGGCAAATATTTACCTTACATCAGACAACATAAATGTCAGTGTAATGTAGTTAATTTTACAAATTTTATCAAATGGTGACAAATATTCACACCATTTGTTATAGAAAATGTAAACGCTGATAAAAGAGGTAATGTTATATTTCACAATTAATAAGATTTGAATCGAATACAAAGGGGTATGCTAAATTATAAATGGTTATTTTAGGGTACTTCTCAAAGGATACACCTTTGAGAGAGTTTAGTGAACAAAATGGTACTAAAATATGTAAACGGTATATTTCCTTGTTTAATCTATATATAGTATATACATATATGTGTTACAGTAAAGGAGCAAGAATTAGAAGGTTAGTTAGAGCTATGTTCTGAAACAGAAACAGATTTTATTGTATGATTACTAATGCAAACTGATTGATACTTTTTTCCAGTTATAGCTATTTTTTAAGAAATGGCAGTATGTTTTCTTGCAAAAGCATGGCTTAGTGTATGTAAGATAGAATTGCTTAACACTTAACAAAAATGAATGATAATGAAATAACAATAAATAGTTTAAAAAACATAACGTATCGTAATGCTTGTTTTTTTTGTTTTGTTTTTTTTATTTTCTGCTATTGAAAATGACCTTAAAGTGTTATTTCGATATCTTGGTATGATATTGGGTTACACCCAGTATAATATGTAAGAAAATATAGGTTGATATAGCCAACACTTTCCGAAACAATGCTGCTAAACTGTGGCCAAACTGTGGCCAATTAGAAATGTGAGTGCACATTTTAAGATAATTAAAGCAACTTACATAAGAACATTAGAAACAAAAGATGATGTAAAGATTTTCCAGCATAAATCCTCTGAGTGACGAACATGTAGTTTTAAATAACAGAAAATGAACCACAACAAAATGCTTATCGGAAAAAGCACAACAATAATGGAAAAATAATCATTTCTTGGTATTTGATATATATATTTTTACTTATATCAACTAAAGATGTTTAGAAAATGGACGGTCCATCAAAAAAGGGAAAACAGAAATAAAAAGGATGAACATGTGCATATTCTGCTCATGAAATAAAATGAAAAGTGATATATTTATTTTAGAGGCACCCTAGCACCGACTGAAGCATCGTCCATTTTATTAGATATCGTTCATCCTGAAGGGCCAGAAAAAATAACAAAATTGAAAGAAGGTTAGAGCTTTTATATTGAGTATTTTTGTTAGACAATTTTTTTTTAATATCCTTCAACTTTCTTGGTTAATTGACACCATTAATGGTCAGTTGTTTTTTAACCGCTAATTGAGAAATCATATAAATAGTCGGTCACTTGCAGAGAAATTGGTCATTACTGGTTAATTATCTAGGAAAGCTAGTTAGATGGAAGTGACCCAAACACTGTGTTACAGTCGGCGTAAAATCCAGAAAAACAAACAAAGCAATTGGTTAAAACGACATATACAGGTATTTGCTAAACATAAGCATATAGCAAAGAGCACAGCTTTTCGATTGATGTAAAATATAACAACAAAAATTACAACAGCAAAGTTAGGTAATGTATGACCAGTTTGCCATAAACTAGAAGGATACAAAAAAGACTTGGAATAAAAGGTCAGTGTTGAAAAATAAGAAGATGAAAAGAAAAGCAGTGTAGCCCATGTACAACATGAAGGTCAACAACTAGCCATAACTTTATAAATTCTTACTCAAAAGATATAATTTATGACAACCACAGCATGTAGAACAATATGATAGTTATAATGCTATTAAGCAAAGGTCATTTTATTGTCAAGCTGAATATGTTGCTCAGTGTGTGTTATATGGATATTTATTACGGCGACATTTAAGCAGACATGGTGAGCTTTATCTACACTTATAGTACCACCAGAGAATGCAACATCTGCGGTATTACCATATGAGCCGCGTCACGACAAAATCAACATGCATCCGCGCAGTCTGATCAGCATCCATGCTGTTCGCTATCAGTTTCTCTACTTGTAACAGGGTTGGTAAGCGAACAGCATGGATCATGATCAGACTGCGCGGATGCGCAGGCTGGTCTGGATCCATGCTGGTCGCAAACCCATTATGTTGGTTTTGTCGTGGCACGGCTCATATGCATAGTGTCAATAGGTTTTCAGAGGAAGATATTACTGAAACAAAATGTTACAAACTGTGGGGCTTAGGGTAGTCCCAAAATAACCTTTTTCCACAGAGTGTGTTTGCATTTCTTATCAGCAATTCTTATGGCAATAATCCATTTTTTTAAACTGTTTATATCTGTAGCTCAAGTAAGTGTCCATATTACACGGGTTACTCGGTTGATTGATTTTGAACTGAATTAAAAAAATACTTTTTTGTGTGTTTCCAGCTACACAGAATTTTGTCTGGGCTACTCTTCAGAAACTTCTCCTAAACTTTAAATGAATGATTAGTACTAAGTCTAGTTGTGCAAAGTATGGGGCATTTTCCGGTTCAGTGATTTTTGTCAAGAGTTATGTCCCATTAATGATTTTTAGTTTTAAAGTTTGTCTCATACCACTTATGAACATTTACATGAGTGGTTGGTAGCTTAAGGACTTGCGCATAATACACGGTTTTTGTTTTGTTTTATTTTTTGGTTTTGCTTGAATTATTGACCTTGAATATAAAAGGTGTTCATAAAGTTTGTACGGACTACTCCTCTTATACCGCTAATACAACTTTACAGGATTGATCGGTAGCTCAGGTACTTGAGCATAGTACACAAGTCTTCCGCTTGAATGATGTTTGGCCGAGTTATAACCCTTGAATAAAAGGTGTTTTTTATGTTGCAAGTTACACAGAAGTTTGTCTGGACTACTCCTCAGAAACTACTGGTGCAATTTCATTCAAACTTACCAGGAATGATCAATACCAAGTCTATTGGCCCTTAAATGACTTTATTTTTAACATATGTCTGGACTACTGTCTTATGCCACTTAAGAAATGTTACTGAAACTTTACTTTGATTGATCGGTAGCTATAGTACACGGTTTTCGCTTGACTGATTTTTGGCTGAGTTATGACCCTTGTATGGCTTGTTATGGCCCGCGTTTTGCCCTGTTAATATTTTTTGTGTCTCCTGCTACACAGTAGCCGCAACATGCAATTCGACATGTGATCACTAATCGCTCTTTGTCTGTTTTGATTTACTTTTAGTATTTTTTTTAACAATTTAAGACAGTTCTGCTTAAAACTGACTAGCTGTATTAGTACGCGATATATTTTTTGAGCTCTCGGCATATAATACTCTTAATAATATAAATTTTAAAAATCAGTCCTTTGAAGTAGAAATTATTATAACAGAGAATACAAAAATTATTGAAGATTGCAGGATAACACGGAATCTATTTCTGTAATCCAAATAATAATGGTTTCGAGAACAAAAAAATTAAAATCTTTAAATGTGTATAAAAAACTAAGCGAATGTTCTGAAATGAACTTAACATCGTACTTATTGTGTTGGCTTGGTTTTCTTTTGGACACAGTATGTATTTCGTTGTGTTTCATATATTTTGACTTTTTATTACAAATTTAAGGATACTTGAAAACAATATTTTTCTCTCAATAGAATGCCTGCTGGAACGTTTCCCTCTTTCTATTTAATCTCGCAATGTTGCATAATAAAAAGTAATATACTAGTATATACATTTACAAACAATGTATAGGCTTTTAATTATTTTTGCACCATGGAAGACAATGTTTTAAAACAAAATACACGGCAGCATTCTTACTTTGGCACGGTTCCGATCATTTGTGGTGAAATATCATTAATGATTTTCTGTGATATATCTCATCTTTTGTAAAAATATCTGGCACGAGATCATAGGGTCATTTCAAGGTTACCAGTAACTCACACCACGTAATCACTCAATGCGCATGTCCATGCTTAGCAAATATCCAAGTTATTCGTTTTGCAACTGTGCTAGGTATTTACAGAGAGACGTCTGTGGTCGTTGAAATTCAGACTACTAAACCAAACAACTGTTTAGTCTAAACATTAGGATTTTCCAGTCTAAAAGTGCCTGACCCGAGCAAATGAGGCTAAATCTAGGTTATTTCCTTATCACATGATCTATATGTCTCAGGTTTTTTTTTCTTTATCTTAAGGTATTATTTATACAAAAGCCAACGCTACGTTTTAATTTGCTCTCATTATTTCCAATAAGGAAATAACCGGTACATTTGTCCTTCTGTATGGAATTTATGTGTCAGAATTATGAAGAGCGGAAGTTAATGAATCTAATATTGTAGAAGATAAGTTTTATTATCTATTTTAATAATGTAAACTCTGCATGTACCCCGATCATCAATATTTGTAATTTCTGGGTTCATGACTTGCCAGAAATACATGTATGAACTTTACTAATTACCTTATTAACTGATATTATAATGACATCTTAGGGATACAAAACGATGATACAATTCTGTGATTACTGACCGTTTTGGGTAAAGGAAAAAATCAGCTTATCTTTCAGTAAAAAACGATTTATAAATACTGATATTTGGATTGTTTGACTTTCTATATAATGCACATTTTAGACAAAAAGCCTACATGGTTAAGATTTGATGACCATTTAATGATAATTAAATAATTGTACAATATAACAACACTATGAAGGGGTTTGTTTTTAATGCTAGGTATTGTTCTGTTCTTATCCATTACTACATGTTACTGTACAGCCTTATAATTAATATATTTGTGTAAAGGGGTCGGAATCTTTTGTAGTTTCAGACAACTGTTCTGCAGATAACGGAATAAAATGTTTCAGTATATAAGTAATATAAAAATTAAAATTAACATTTGCAAGTGTTCATTCTTTATGCAAGAATAATTATTCATTAAATATAAATAAAAAAGGTTGAATAAAAAACACGATTATATATATAAAAAAAAAACCTTTTTCATGAGTTTGGTGCATTGTTGAAATACAGCCTATCAACAAACTCATCGATATTTTTATTATGGTACAAATTGTCTGAAAATATTTACAACACAGGGTAGTCATTATAGACTGACGGACACAGAAAAGCGAAACTGACATTTCTATAGCAGTGGTCAGTTTTTATCACCTAAAAACTGCTCTCAGAAATTGCATTTCTATTGTTCACTCCCATTGTCCAGTCGTGGTCATCATTATAATTGAAGGAAATGGTGAAAAGCAGGAATCAATTATCATGTTTAATTACAAATTGTAGAGCCACGGAGAAATTCTCGTAAACCAACTGCAATAAAACGTTACCTCAGGCCCGAACCTGCAGGGTGCCTTTACATTTCGAGTAGAACAGTAATCCTTGGAGTACGGCAGGGGAGTGGGTTAGCATGCAAACTGTAATACAATACCGGTATAAATGGGAGAAAATACAGAATATATTTCACATCAAAGCGAAGGACTGAAGCATCTCCTATACATCTAAAGAATTCAACCTTTATTGTAATGATTCATTGTAAGAAAATGTTTTAGAGTAAGATATTATGGTCCCTAATATCACTTTGTCCGAGATTTTATGTATTATTCTAAACACATTTATTAGATATCATAATATTTTACTCGTTTTTGTATTGTTCATTTTTAGCCGAAAGAATATGTTCAAATACCGTGACGTTGGTGATCGTAATAAATGGGCAAAATGTGCAGTTGTTAAAGTTTTTATTTTCCGAAGATGAAGCATTGACTGATTTCGGCATTGCTGATTTTTAAAAATACAGAGTACGGCATTATCACCACATTATGTCGATCATATATATGTCTTAGACCATTCAGACTGTTCTTCTTCTAATGTTGCCTTAAGTGTTAAAATGTTAAGACATTAAAAATTCCTTGTCAAGTCCATGAAAAAAGAGGAAGGACACAGAAAATATCCGCTATTTGAAAGTAACGGATCTAGAACACTATAACATTTTAGCGGTGACCACCTGGTTTTTGTCAAGACATCATATCTCCCACCAAATGCCGGCCGCCTTCAGATAAAATTCATAAATGAAACATTGAATATGGAACCAAAACACGTTATCTTCGGCTATTGTCTGTAAAGACAGACGTCCATTGTATAAAATTACATCAGTCCAGTTCGGGATCATGTGTTCTTTGTTTGTCGAGGGTCGAAGTTGAAAACACTGATTAACATTTTAGTAATATTCTAAAATATTCATCGTCAGAGAAAACACATCACAATCTCCTTATTTGATCTTTTGTCCGGAGGGACAGCGATATTAAAATAATGATGGACATCATATCATTCCGTAACATAATCTGTACCGGCAATAATTTCTGTAACGGCCGTAACGTAAGGGGCAGCTGGGGGCAACTTTCACCCGTCGTGTGATGAAAGACTTATAACAGACTATTGAACATTTATAAAAGAAGAAGACAAAAAACTTCGCCTTGTAGTCCTCCTCAACTCACACCTTAATAATGACTCGGACAACTACCCTTCATATAATGTCAATTAATTTTGCGTCACTGGACAATATTTATTGTACAAACACGAGCTTTCGGTTTTTGAACCTTTTGTAATGTTGATGGCCATTTTTAACTGAACACACTTGTTATTTTCCCTCGTCTCTGTTCCACGGATGAGAGAAATATGGTGAAATATTAGGACATTTATTGTCCCCTATCAATAGGGAATTGATACAGTTTTATTGGCGAGCGTACGGGTCGGCGCGTGTCCCTTGAATAGATACAGGTATGGTGAATCTTCACTTCTAAATTACTGGGCGTTCATTAATGTATTCTTTCCAATATTGGTGTCAGGTGGGGTCGCGAACGAAGAGCTCAAAGTGACAAACGACGTGTTATGTTGTGTCAACAAGCTTTTGTTGATACGCAATAGATAACGGGAGGCTGGGCTAAAGATAACTTGTTTAATATGACTCTGTTAAAAGGAGATGAAAGATATTATAATTGTTACTTTAAGAGTTTTAACAAATTAAATTGGTCTTAACAGTGTGGTAAATGAATCGTAATGAGATGTTTTAACAATGTCAAGAACGCGGCCTGTTTCAGATAAAACATTTGATTAAACTTCATCGAAATCCCCTTTCATCTTACTAGATATTTGGTTTATTTATTTATTTTTTATCTATTCATTTTTTTTAATTATTTTTTTTACAAAAAATTATCTCTAATAAGTAAGAATCAGATTTGTTTTAGCATATTAAATGAATTCTACTGACGCCAAAGTTGGTATTTAATTTCATCCGTTGAAAATTTGAATCCGAACAAAACGTTTATAATATGAATATAATTGGCACTAATGATGTAGTGACACTAGATGAGACAGCACAACAAGATGTATTGTCTCAGCCTTCAAACCATCATGCAGCTGCGTAAAATATCAAAAGCTATATTCAATGACTTTCAATCATTGACAGTGATTTTCAAAATTTGCACAAAGGTCTTAATATCAGTTCAAATTATTATATTTATTGTATCCATTATATCTGCCCCCGAAACATAAAGTTCAAGACGAAGGAATCAAAAAGCGAGAATCAATCTTGCATTTTTAATTTGAATAATGAATATGATATGCTTTGTTCTGAGAGGCCACTCGGGTTGTTTTAGGGTCCAGCTAAGGGCCGCTGTCAGTAAGGGGTCGACCTTTGGCCAAGGGCTGACCCCTTATCGTGGCTTCTCTAACCGTATGCCATAGTGACCAATGATGACCGCAAAATATAATTGCGAAGTGAAAGCTAGCAATTTTGGTCACCTCATCTGACCCTCGACCACTTACAAACATTTAAACTTTCAGAGTGAAGAATTAAAGTGAAAAATTAATTACATTTGATGAGCGTCGGACGTTCTTATGTTTTTTCATACAAGTTTATTTCATTGTCCACTCTGGTCAGCTATTGACCACCTACCCTAATTATAAACAGGTGAAAAAAGCAATATACGCCTGTAAACATTTTATGAAAGTTCAATATGACAATCATTCATTAAATCTTGACCAGTGGATGACAATGTTTTATTTTTTTCAACAAATATAACAATACAGATCAATTTATCAAAAAAATGAAACTACTGACGATGAGTTATTCATGGGCGTGCTATCCCTTCTTACAGCGATCAGGTTGCACGGAGCCGGTGCTAGAACACCCTGGCTGCTACCAATTTGTTAGCGATTAATTATTCCCTGATCTCTTTGATGTTCGCTTATCCTGCATCCAAACATCGCTCATAAAATGATAAAAAACACAAAATATTGACAGCTTAATTCCAATTGTATTGTAATGTGAAAAAGAACGGGTATTTTAATTTTAGATTTCAGTTTTTAATTCTAATATTTGCAGCTTAGTGAAAGATTTGCAATACTAGTACTAAGGTCAACTGAATTTCAGTACGATCTGCGTAACTAATCGTTTATACTTTATTGATAATAATTTTAAAAATTATAACACAGTATATCAATATCTACGACATTGTAAAAATAATATAACAATAATGTTTACCACAAAACTTAGTGACGACTTTCCTTTGTAAAATAACCAGACAACGGGCCCGCTTCGTTAGCTCATGAAGAATTCTGGTTTAAAACAAAGAAATATTAATGAATAAACATATTTCTAAAAAAATGTACTGTACTGTAACTTTCCTTTCCTGATTTTCTTTGAACATTATAGTATTTAAGATGAAATATGCAAATATAATGTATTCAATGAAGATAAATTAGGATATTTATCATAAAAAGGTATTAGCTATAAAAAGGAGGAAAAATGAAATTAAAAGTTAATAAAAACATTAATGTCAGTAACATGGCGTACCAGTCTAGGCTAAAATATGGAGGCAAAATTACTTTGTGAAGTATTCCACTAACCACAAACAGAAAAATATTATTATAACCCATGTATTTAAAAGCGTGCGGTTAGAAAATAGTACCAATCTTTATTGACTTGGTAATAAAGCACACACCAAGACATAACAATAAAACACCCGTGTTACGAAATTTGTGGTTTAGAAATCTATTTCAGATGTAAAGATTATTTCTTTTTTTTATGTTTTGCAGATGTTTTGTATTTTATGTAAATCATTCCTGAAATCTAAATTCAAATCTAAAATGTACTTTTAAATGAAATATGGTTCAGATGAAAAAAGACTTATTAATTTTAAACACTGATACCGATAAAATTGTTGTAACAATTGCGGTTTTACCGCTGGTTTTGGCCAAATTATTTCTTTTTATAACACTTAGGTGTTATGAATTTTCATTTAGATGGATACCAGATAGTAATAATTTGCAATATCTTTGTTTTAAAAACCAAAATTATGAATAATATGGCGTTTAAACAAAGAGACTTGCTCTCCGATATTTTTGTGTATGTACAAAATGTACATGTATGTGTCGTAAATTTGATTATAGTTATATTTTTATAAGTTATTTGTTCTACATGTCTTCTACGTTTCGCTGCGATTATATTGGTAGATATTGAAATAGCTTTTATCATAATGTAAAGGAATCGAAAAGAATTAAAGAAAACAAATTACACTAAGATTCACATTTAGGATTTGTTATCTGCATTGCGTTTATCGAGTGTTAACACATATTCTTAGAAACAACACCAAAATCGTAATACACATGAAAATAACATCTCAACGTTAAATCGGTATATAATGTAAAATGTCTTTTTTGACAATAAACTCATTTCTTAATTGGCGTACATCAACATGGAAAACACACAGTTATGAACATACTTTCCCTGTCAGTATGCTGGCGAGTCGGCTGCGCAAACCCTACTCCATCGTGGGAGGGGGCGTAGTAGGAAACCAAAACTCAAGACCAGCCACCTTCCGTAAGTGTTCTGACATAATTTAATGAGAAACCCCATAAAAATAATCCACTTACTACATAAAATGTAATTAAAGGCCGAATATGTACGCTCAATAACTGCACGCCTTCCATGAATAAGTTCAGAACATTTTACAAAAAAATATCTTCAAATACAAAGAATATAAAAATTGAAGCAATTAAATTTGAAATCAGAAAAGTTCAAGGGTCAGCATTTCACTAAAGAATCGTTCTCCAATATAATGGACATCCCAGAAAGTAGTACATCTTATTCTTGGAGCAAAATCTGTAAAATATACAATATTTCAGTTAAATTAAAATCGTAACCAAAACGCAACGGCTTGCGTAAATTAATCTAAAATGCACCTTTATAATATATTTTTCAAATACCATAACTATCCGACTATATGAATATTCTTGTCGTTTTTTGTTAACGTTTCCAGCAAGAATAATAATGGCCATTATATGTAGAACCAAGGAAAATCATCGTTACTTTGCAGATTAATTCTACTTTGTAGGTGTAAGTGTGTGTACTTTTCGGGAGGGTGGGAGGGATTCAGTGTATGATATAGTACAATAAACGTGTGTAGCAATGCAGAAAACCTCGAATGATATACACGTCTAACCGACTTTATTATATATTACTGACGCACGAGAAAATCGTGCGTATCATATTCAATGATTTTCAATACAGTAAAACTTCGATTACTTTAACCTAGGATAAATATATAAAATATGATATGGTGCAGGAACAGTACATATATTTGGCAGACTTTAAACGTTAGTCTGGCGTGACCTGATATAGTACTGGTAGAATAATCGCAACTATATAGCTTTGTACTGACTGTACTTAATGGTGAACAGAAAACGCTTATATTTATCTTAAGAAACATATATTTTTACGCTAAACAGTACTGTCAACGTGTAAAACATGATTTTATCTAATTAATGTGCAATTTGACGCTCTGCAACAGCGTGTTGTTTGATTAGATTTTGAACAGATATATTAAAAGAAATAATGAAATGGTCAACTAGCTAACTAAGGAATTAATTACACTGACCACAAATTTTGATGACATATGTTCTTATCATTAAAAAACTGTAGAACAGCATTTATCATTGAACACTGCTATCAAGCGAATAAAGTGTTTTTACAGTTGCCATGCTTATAATTATCATACATTACAATCTTTGTTCATTAAGACCCTATAATGACTTGCGGTAAGATGTCGTCTAGGTATCAAGCATTCAATATGTTGTTGTATGTTTTATGGCCATTTATCGTTATCTTAAAGTTTGCTGTAGGTTTGAATATTTCGAGGAATACCGAACACTGATTTGATTACCATAGCAACCACATTCTGTTTAACATGTTCATTATGATTATGGGAACATTTACTTGTTAACTATCCAATTACACTTCTCAACTAAGGGTTCGAAATCCAGCATGGGTAGTTGAATAACTCCAAGAGGGATAGTTATCTAGCTTGCAACAGAAGGTCGAGGTCGTTTTTAAGTGTAATGATTGAAAAACCCCAAGGCCTCAATCTTTGATTTAGCTTCATATATGTTTTTTTTTAAACTTTAAAAACGCAAGTTACATCTCGTATATTTCATTCAAATGTATATATTGTACAATCAAGTATACATTATTTTTTGTGAAATTGATAAATGAAACCACTCGTTTTGTAAAACGTGACATCATGATTACTTAATTTTTGTTATTGTTAGTGTCCCAGGTGACATTATTCGACATATTTTACCAGTGAGACATAATTAAACGTAGAATTTCTATGATTGCTTTCATTTGTACAGATTCAAAATTTCTTGACTGTTCAAATGTATCTTAAAAGGGATAGAAAAGGGAGTCATTTATACAGCACCAATGGACAGATCAGAGAAGTTCTAATGAAGAAATAGTAAGGCGTTTCTACCAGAGAATCCCCTAACGGACCATTATCACCTAAATCTGCACTAAACATATTTGGACGTGCATTGTATGCCATACCACCAAACCTGACAATCGGTCTCTGTAACATCTCTCACAGTGGTGATTCATGCATTTTGTAATCTTCTTATTGATTTCTGTCCAGTTTGAACTGTTATGCATTGCGTGTTAGAACGCAGGGTCACCGATTTTCATGATATATGGTCGTTTGACAACGCCGCATTCGCAACAAATCGATTTTTTTCTGATGCACTCAATAGCACATCCAAATGAGTTTTGCGCAATGAATTAATGTATTGGGGAAGAAACAGTGTGATACTGTTAACTGTATTGATGAATTTAGTAGAGATTGCAGGGTTGACTTAATTGTAGGATGATCCAAGGTCTTCACATGCGTTCTGTTGGCTGTGAAATTATATTCCTGTCTGAAAGAACTGTGAACTGCCGCAATTATTTTAACAACCGCTTTGTTTCACAGGAGGACAACACCGTTTGGTTACAAAAGTCCAACAATCGTCCACATTTCGTGATACAATAACTGCTGTGCAAACATCTGTATATAATAAATCTGTTGACATGTACTATAACAATACAAGATGATAAAATGAACTTTTTATTCTGTAGGTCCATGTTTTTAGTTTGACTTTACATATATCAAGTTAATGTCGTTTTTGAAGAATCCAATTACATGTATACACTTCTGGTCATGCTTGATAAAACTTATTCTTTCTTAACACAAGATTCCAAGATGATATAAACTTACAGATAATATGGTTCTCCAATAACAACTATTCATTTAAGTAGCGAAAACGTCTTTGGTTGGACATGTCCATTTACAAGAGTATTGTGATACATCTATTATAATGAATGCTAGCTGCTTGTATATATTACTTTAAATGACCGAGATTAATTCTAATGTCTATATAGACGACTGTCAGATCAGCTGCAGTACCATGGTGTTATAAGAGGAAATATGGTCATCTTTCCAGTATAGCGGAAATATGGTCGTGATTCCAGTAATCACTCTTAGTAACATCCTATATTATATAGGTGACTTGACTTTACTATGTACAAGAACATGTTACTGGATATTAAATTAAGCTTATTTTGCATTTAGGTTAGTTTACTTTACATGTTTATAAGTTAATAATGAGAAACTTCCACAGGGAAACTGTATCTTTAATGACGTATAAAATATGCTCTTAAAACAGGATGACAAATGGTAGTTTTCTTAATAATAATACAAAAACACATAAAGAACGAAAATAATAATAAAGACTTTTATTTTTCATAAACCATGTGCATGTGATCAGATAAAAATTTACAAAAAACCAGTTTCAATTTTGTTATCAATAAATTTCTTTCATTCTTTTTTTGTTGACAATTTCACATTACACAACCATCGCATGTAAATAAAGCAAACATAATACATGTAGGTAACAATCTATCTTCGTGTCAATTCTGTTCAGACATCAGACTATGGTTCTGCATTATCAAAACAAAAGCAGGATCGGGAACAAATTATCCTTATAATTTGTATTGCAGTTTCAAACTTACAATTTATATAGTTCATATAAAGTTAATAAACTTTAATGCATTAACAAAATGTTCAAAACTGCTGGACGACCTCCGACACCTTACACAGGAGTTATGACTATTTTATATGACTTTTTTGACATATTTTAAGGTTTAAGATGTGTCATAGTTGATTTGACTCACACTCAAATTACATCAGTTGAATATCTCTACTTCACCAGAAGTTACTAATGAGAACAAAACTTGCACCTCTTCACTCATCACAAAACATGTTTACATTTATACATGTACATATATACATGTTCACAAATACACATTCACATAAATAATACTCAAACATACATACATGTTGTTCCTAAAGTCTCTTTTCGCCTTATGTATCACAGAATTTATTTATTCATTCAAACATTCTAAAATATTAATAATTATAATATTTATTTCTTCTTGTGAAACAAAATCTTTTTTTTAAATAGTTAGAAGGAATAAGACACAGCCTTAAAATTTCTAAAATGTTATTTTGAGATTCATGGTACACCACAAATGAAAAAATATATTGATTTACAAGTAAAAAAACATAAAACCCTAAAATCTTTAAATAATGCCATTCTTTGTAGACCCAATTATCATAACCAGAAATAACTTTATTTGCAATAAAAATTACCTTGCTGAGGGTGCTTTCTTAACATAATTTCCTTAATTTGAATTTGTTATTCAAAATGTTTTTAATGTACTTATTGCACAACAAATTAATAATCTTTTAATTTGAACAAAACTGTTTTCTTTCCTACTTAACATGTAAAACTCTATAGATCACCAATTAGACTTGTGGCCATGTGAGTGACCATGACCTTCATGTGAATGTCCATGACCATGACCTTCATGTGAATGACCTTGAGATGACCCATACCCTCCATATTGCTGAGTCATCAATGTTTGTTTGTTCTGGTTCATTAATGATGATGTAAATGGAGTGTCCTGTGTAGGTGAAGGTCCCCTGGCCGGCAGTAACGGGGGCCCTGAATAATGGTACGATGACTGGAAGGCGGGGTTAGCCCCGCTACCCATAAAACTATAGGTAGAAGCTCTTGTCCAATCATCTTTAAACACTTGAATAGTAAGGTTAGATACTAGATTAGACAACCTGTTATAAACGTGAGATAAAACAAGCTGTTCATTGGCATCTCGTCTTACTCTAACTTGTACTGAACCAGCCTGAAATTCAGATATATATTCATGTTAGTTTGTTGCAAGACAGCAATAATGGTTCTGTATTGATGCTCATCAGAGTACAAATTTAAACACATTTATTTATCATTGGGAAACAACTAACAAAGGACATCACAGACAATGTTTGATAAATATAGAAGAAAGGTTTGGCAAATGCCAATATCTATTTCTTGTTTTTAGCATTAGAGAAAATTGTAATTAAACAAATTTCAAGCATTGCTGGGACAGACTTTGATGAAAGTCAAAAATACATTGACTCACATTTATTAAATAATTAATATCATGTAATTAAAACAAGGTGCTTCAAAGTTTTATTTCTTCAAAGCAGATTATGTAGAATCAGCCATTTATGTTAATCTGTCATCCAACCTAGGGCAGAGATAGCTTGATGGTTAAGAGGTCTGCCTCTACAAAACCAAGCCCTACTTAGGACATGGAAATATATTTTATCATGTAACACCAGATCTGGTAATGTGTTAACCTCCAGAAAACAGACTCAAGTATTATTGATATTTATAACTTGCTAGATCATTTTTTATTTGCATTTGAGCTTGAATAAATATACTATATTAATTTAACAAATTATAACATAGTATCACTGACTGTACAGCTTTATAAACCGTCAAGAACTGATAGATTAACTTCCTTTAATTAATGTAAAACTCTGCATTACACATATATCAATTATCTTGCCTTTACATCTATGCTATAATTACTAATTGGTCAACTGATGTCTTTTTTTTAAAAGAATCAATATATAAATATGAAACAAATAACATCTAAGTGATATTCTTTTTAACTGGAGTGCATGTAAGGGGCATAATTCAAGAAATTATAACCTACTTTATTCCAATGAGTTACTCATCTCTGAAAACCTTGAATTAAGGGCAAAATATCCCACTTGCAGATAAAAAGGGACATATAAATATTTGACATAAAGAATCTTTGTGTTCCAAATTCATTTGAAAATAAAACTATCAATTTACCAGGGATCCAAATGAGAGAGTCCAGAAATGTTCTTCTCTGAATTCTAAAACACCATCTAGTGTAGAGGCTTCTCTCAGAACTTTGTCTAACTGTCCTAACATATGGGCTGGAGTTGTCTGAAATATTAATATAACAAATCATTTGCAAGTACCTTTAAAGGCACACTATGCCTCAGTCACTATGTCGGTAACCCCCTATTATTTTTAGTCATTAAGACTGAGTATACATTTTAAAGGACGTTTAAAGAAAAAAATCAAAAATTTATTTCAGGAATTTTTTTATAAAGCCGCTTAAAAGCCGAAAAAAGCGGCTAAACTGAACGTCTAATTTTAAACAAAATTGACAGTTTTCTTTCCATTTTTCAAACAATTTTCCGCGTAAAACGATAAATTTTATATCAGCTTAAAGGTAAAAATAATTTCCGTCGAATGCTGTAGAATTTAAGATATTTTTTTCTGCCTATGGCGTTGTGATACCCTAACAGTTGCCAAGGATACGCAATGATGTCATGTTTAAAAACCGGCTTTGATGGTCCACTTTGACATCGTATGTACATAAATTGGGTAAAACTATCGGAAAAAAATCAACGGAATCTAATCAGATATATGGTCAACTTTCTGCATGCCAATTTTCAAGACGCTACTTGAAAGTTCGCAAAGTGTCGCGTTCTACCTTTAAGGCACACTATGCTCCAGAAATAAATAAATATTTCCTTCTGTAAAAAGAGAAAATATGTGTCATAACATTTAGGTAATGGTTTAAGAGCATGTTAGATGGATATCACCTGAAGAAAGTAGTGCTGAATGTGAAATTATTGGTCACAGAAGTAGCAATATGTAAACAACGTAGTGTTTTGACTTCCATACAAAATACTGAATCACTATAACTGTACTTATTTACAAAAAGCAACGGAAGAAAACCAAGGGTCATGGAAAATAAAATCAGACATCAAAAATAAAAAGCTTTGAAAAATAAAAAAAAAAATTGTGGGGCATTATGGGCCTTTATCTTTTACATTTAGCGTATTTGTCCCACTGAATATAATCCATACAAATTCAACAAAAAACAGTTTACTTAAAAGTTAAAACCAAAAATATAACAAATTCATCAAGAAGAATATACCGTTAAGAAATTCTATGATATTGACAGATACGATGTAGTCCCTATAAGTAATTCCCAACTGTCAAGTCTTGAAGTATCAAAGCAAAATATTACCTGTAGAAGTATTTTGAAGTAAATATTACCTGTAGAAGTATTTTGAAGTAAATGTTACCTGTAGAAGTATTTTGAAGTAAATATTACCTGTAGAAGTATTTTGAAGTAAATATTACCTGTAGAAGTATTTTGAAGTAAATATTACCTGTAGAAGTATTTTGAAGTAAATATTACCTGTAGAAGTATTTTGAAGTAAATGTTACCTGTAGAAGTATTTTGAAGTAAATATTACCTGTAGAAGTATTTTGAAGTAAATTTTACCTGTAGAAGTATTTCGAAGTAGATATTACCTGTAGAAGTAATTCAAAGTAAATATTACCTGTTGAAGTATTTCGAAGTTAATATTACCTGTAGAAGTATTATAAAGTAAATATTACCTGTAGAAGTATTTCGAAGTAAATATTACCTGTAGAAGTATTTCGAAGTAAATATTACCTGTAGAAGTATTTTGAAGTAAATATTACCTGTAGAAGTATTTTGCCAGTATAGACAGCCATAGGAAACATTGTACCACATGTCATCACAGCTATCATCATGGCTGCCAATGTGTCAGATGAAAAATAACTCCTGTAAATAATATAATACTGCATGTTTGTAACGTCACTTTTCGTTGGATAAACCTGACATTTATATAAGCTATATAATGATACATGGATACTCTCAATTTATTAAGTAATTTCAATTTTTTCTCAAGTAAAAGAAGTATACTGTATCATAAATTTGTTTGACAGGTTATACAATGTATGACCTTACTTATGTAAAGACTGTGTGAAATATAACCCCCGCCTAGTGGCCTGGGTAATATATGCAAACAACCGTGTATATAGGACCAGTCTTGCACAGAATGTAAGCAGTTTTTACTGCTGCTTTGTTAAGGGATTTTTTTACATCTGAATATAATTGGAAATGTTAAGATTTATTGAACTCTTTTCAAATCTTGCAAAAAGCAGAAAATCTTTTAATGTGATGAGACTATCTAGTAATTTGGTTTTTCTTAGCAAGTGTTCTTTAGTGTTTCAAGTTACAATGTACAGGTCATATAGTGACTTTACAGCTTGACTGGTGGAGGGAGACCTCAGGTGTTCCTTTATGCATTATTTCAGGTGCAAACAGGCACTCAATTACAACCAGTCCAGTAACATCTGGACAGCTAGTTGTACGTGTAAATCTTTTACACAGTGAGGTGCATACAGGCCCTTTTGTTAATAAATAAATTGATGAATATAAACTAAAGCTTTCAACAAACATTATAATTATTGATAGAGGTTCAGGAAAAGGCAAACAAATATTGTTATTTTACTGTAACATTTATCCTGTTGCATTTTCCAACTTGAAAATTGGCCAACAAACATTATAGAGCCTTGCCAAACTGCATTGATGCACAGCATGACCTGCTTCTTAACTGCATTGACATATTAATATTGTTTATACAGCACACTGGTACTTTACTACATTGACATGTTATTACGTTATGACCTAAATAACATGTTAATATACTCACTTTGTATCAATAAGAACATGTGTTATTGTAAGCATAAAGCCTCCAGCAAAAGCTATCAGGGCCAGTGGGTTGATCCGTGGTAATAACAACTTGCTTAAACCTGGTATTAGGTAGCATAAACTGAAAATATAAAATGAGCCGCGTCACGACAAAACCAACATAATGGGTTTGCGACCAGCATGGATCCAGACCAGCCTGCGCATCCGCGCAGTCTGATCAGGATCCATGCTGTTCGCTTACAAACCCTATTACAAGTAGAGAAACTGATAGCGAACAGCATGGATCCTGATCAGACTGCGCGGATGCGCAGGCTGGTCTGGATCCATGCTGGTCGCAAACGCATTACGTTGATTTTGTCATGACGCGGCTCAAATATATCCTTTCCTCCATGTCAAATAGGGAAAACCCCAAACAATATTGTTGCCAATAAAATAATATTACTCAACATTTAAATGGCATAAACTGACATTTAGCTTTTTTTCCTATCATTATAGTATAAAGTAATGATAATAATAACAAATCAAACACGTGAATGTCATACATTTAACTATGTAAAGTCTTCCAATGAAATTTTTATAACCCGTTGCAAAGGTTTAGATTTATAGATATATTTATTTCTTTCCTTTCATGATATCTTTAAAGTAACCAACAAAGGAGAATGTTTTGTGATATATTCCATCTGTTAAATATATCTATATTATTTTATCTATGATATGCAATATATAATAAAACTGACGTCTTTTACGTAAATCTATAAACTCATTAAGCAAGGTCCATTTTTGTGAGAAAAAACAACATTCTACTGACTACCTTTCACTGATATATATAATTTCATAAACAAAGACACAGCTTGTCTTATAAATTATAAATGACTAAGTTTCACTGATATTTGTGGTATGTGATATATGTAACATATAATAATTATCATATGTTACTGCCTGAAGATATGTGTACACCATTGAAATCTCTAACAGAATTAAACATACAAAAAAATGAACAATATTTATTTTCTGCATTTCCCATAAAATTATTTTTTATACATTAGATCCACACAAGGAATCAAACTTTTTTATATATACATGTATATAATTGAGTACCTTTCACTGATATCTGTTGTATGTTCCTGTAACCAACTTGAACTAGATGCTCTCATCACATGATTTAAAGCTTTATTATCTACACTGTATACTAGAAACATGTGAAGTATGAAAGCAAACATAACCCCTACCAATAGTCGACCTCTGAAATATAAAATCCAACATTAAAACTGTATGAGCCGTGTCACGACAAAACCAACGACCATGCTGTAAGCGAACAGCATGGATCCTGATCAGACTGCGCGGATGCGCAGGCTGGTCTGGATCCATGCTGGTCGCAAACGCACTATGTTGGTTTTGTCGTGACGCGGCTCATATACATTGACTCAGAGAGTGACCTTAATTTTGCTAATTTTGCATGCCTCTAGATAACCCAAAATATTTCAAATAAATCCACCTTGACAAAACTGTATTAATATTTTCTCAAAAGTTTTTTTATTTTGTAATACTTTTATAGTATAAAAAATGTTCCCATTGGCAAATGAGAACAATCTTTTTTATCTGTTGCTTTTTGGCAACAAGTACACTTATAATGAATTAGTATTTTGTATGGAAGTCAAAAAAATACTTTATTTACATTTTCCTACTTTTATGACAAACTATTTCACATTTTTCATGACTTTCTTCAGGTTAACAAGCATCTAACAGTCTCTAACAAGAGCTGTCCGTAAGACAGCGCGCTCGACTTTTTTATTGCTTGCCAATAAAAAAAGTTTTTGCAGTAAAAGGCAATACAAGAATCTCTGTATTTTTAAAGTGAACTAGTTGTTTGATACCCTTGAATATTACAGCAATGTTTATATGACATAATTTATGGTAAAGTGAACAAGTGGATAGGAATGAATTTTTTTAGATTTTTTAAGTTTTTTAGTGCTTGCCTATAATACAAAACATTGACAGTTAAGGGCCATAATTCAAATAAAATCTTTGACAGAATTACCTTCTCCTGGACATGTTTGGGAATCATGATTGTAAACAAGTATTCCAACTTTCAAATTAATATCTCAAACAGTTCAGTCAAAAAGTGGACTGGTACTAAAAACTTAACCAAGATTCTAAGTCGATAAAAGGCCTTAATTTTTAAAAACAAATCCTTGACAGAGTTACCTTCTCTTGCGTACAGATGGGGGTAATGATGTGAAATAGCATTAAAAGTTTCAAAGCAATATCTCAAAGGGTTAAGGCAATAAGTGGATTTTACCCCATATTCAATGTATTTTCTAAGTCAAAAAGGGGCATAATTCTGTCAAAAACCTTGACAGAGTTATGTCCTCTTGTCTGTTGATGAAGGTCGTGATGGTAAACAAGTATGGTCAGTTTCAAAGCAATACCTCCAATGGTTTTGAAATAAAGTGAGGTGGTACAAAAAACTTAACCAAGCTCAATACACTTTCTAAGTCAAAAAAGGGCCATAATTCTGTCAAAAACCTTGACAGAGTTATGTACTCTTGTCTGTAGATGGAGGTTATGATGGTGAACAAGTATGGTAAGTTTCAAAGCCATACTTGTAATACTTCTGAAATAAAGTGGGGTGGTACGAAAAACTTAACCAAGGTGTGACGCCGACGCCGACGCCGGGGCGAGTAGGATAGCTCCCCTTTTCATAGAAAAGTCGAGCTAAAAACATTAAAAATGTCTGTCCTTTCTAAAGAAGTAAAAATTTATTTGTTTCTGAGACATAATGTGTGTTTAAGCATGAATTTGTGAAAATACCAACCTAATTTAAAATAAAGCTTATCGATAGACAATGTACATTATGTAAATGTATCAATGAAATGTAATTTGTTAACTTACGTGTATAATCAGTTCAATAAAAACTAGAACTATCACTAAATGTGATTAATACCCCCACAAGACTGCTTCGGAAATGAGGATGTTACTAGTAACAGAATACCTTGTAAAAGAATTGAAATATAGAGTTATGGTTGTGAGCAATTAAAGATAGTTGTGGTTCTTGTATATTGCATTTCCTTTCAATGTGGTTGACCATTGAAGAAGTTTTATCGAATTACTCTGTAATAAGTCCAGAAATACAAAGAAAAGGAACAAAGGGCAATAACTATAAATACTGAAGATGGAGTTATAGTTCTTGTGCACTGCACTTCCTCCCTCTTTTTGTGCTTGACCATTGTATGAAGTTGTTTTGAATTTCAACCAATACGTTTTAAGTTATGCTCCAGACAAGGAAAAGTATCAAAGGGCAGTAACTCTGTATTTTGTCAAAATGGAGTTATGGCTCTTATGCACTGCACTTCCTTTTAATGTCCTTGACAACTGTATGAAGTTGTATTGAATTCCAAACAGTAGTTTTCAAGTTATGCTCTGGACAAGGAAAAGTAACAAAGGGCAATAACTCTGTAATTTGTCAAGATGGAGTTATGGTTCTTGTGCACTGCACTTTCTCTCAATGTGCTTGACCATTGTATGAAGTTATATTGAATTCCAACCATTAGTCTTCAAGTTATACTCCGGACAAAAAAAGCAATGGAAAAGTAACAAAGGGGAGTAACTCTGTAATTAGTCAAGATGGAGTTATGGTTCTTGTGCACTGCACTTCCTCTCAATGTGCTTGACCATTGTATGAAGTTATAATGAATTCCAACAATTAGTCTTCAAGTTATACTCCGGACAAAAGAAAGCAATGGAAAAGTAACAAAGGGCAATAACTCTGTAATTACTTTAGATAGAGTTATGGTTCTTATGCACTGCACTTCCCCTTACTGTGTTTGACAATTGTATGAAGTTGTTTTTGAATTCCAACCAGTAATTTTCAAGTTATGCCCCGGACAAGGAAAAGTAACAAAGGGCAATAACTCTGTAATTAGTCAAGACAGAGTTATGGTTCTTGTGCACTGCACTTCCTCTCAATGTGCTAGACCATTGTATGTAGTTATATTGAATTCCAACCATTAGTCTTCAAGTTATGGTCCGGACAAAAGAAAGCAATGGAAAAGTAACAAAGGGCAATAACTCTGTAATTACTTTAGATAGAGTTATGGTTCTTGTGCACTGCACTTCCCCTTATTGTGTTTGACAATTGTATGAAGTTGTTTTGAATTCCAACCTGTAGTGTTCAAGTTATGCCCCGGACAAGGAAAAGTAACAAAGGGCAATAACTCTGTAATTAGTCAAGATAGAGTTATGGTTCTTGTGCACTGCACTTCCTCTCAATGTGCTTGACCATTGTATGTAGTTATATTGAATTCCAACTATTAGTCTTCAAGTTATGGTCCGGACAAAAGAAAGCAATGGAAAAGTAACAAAGGGCAATAACTCTGTAATTACTTTAGATAGAGTTATTGTTCTTGTGCACTGCACTTCCCCTTATTGTGTTTGACAATTGTATGAAATTGTTTTGAATTCCAACCAGTAGTTTTCAAGTTATGCCCCGGACAAGGAAAAGTAACAAAGGGCAATAACTCTGTAATTAGTCAAGATAGAGTTATGGTTCTTGTGCACTGCACTTCCTCTCAATGTGCTAGACCATTGTATGTTGTTATATTGAATTCCAACCATTAGTCTTCAAGTTATGGTCCGGACAAGGAAAATGCAACGGACGTCTGGACCGACCGACCGACCGCCCGACCGACCGACCAACCGACCACCGGGTGACTCCTATATACCCCCCCAAACTTCGTTTTTGGGGGTATAACAAACGCTTTTCTTAAGCTTTCGACGTTTAGTCTTCTTCAGAAAAAATTGACGTTTATAAAATAACAAATGACAAAACGTTTTTTTTGTGTTTTTTTTTAACTTACGTGTGTATCTCTGGTTGCTGTATAAGTCTCTCTATGCTGTAAATAATATGAAATATATATAATTCCTATATGATAACATATAAACAATAAAATAGAAATACACATTATTCCTGTAGAGGGCAATAACTGTACAAATTAATGAATAAATACACAAACAACTCCCAGATGCACACTTTAACATGCTGACCAACATGTCTGTAAAGTTTCATGATTCCAGGTCAATTACTTTTTCAGCTATGCGGGACACAAATCAAAAATTGCATTTTTTACTAAGTCAAGGGCAAAAACTCTACAAATACTGATAAATCGACAAGCAAACCCCCTGGTGCACAACTACACATGCTGACCAACATTCGTTAAACTTTCATGACTCAAGGTTAATTTTTTTTCAGCGTTTTGCAACACAAATTGGAAACTGTCAATTTTTACTAAGTCAGGGGCAATAATTCTTGCATATCAGACTGGCGTTTCCGTTAGTTTTACCCATGCCGGAAATGTCATCTGGCATGGGGGGTTCCAGATGAGTCGCGTGCTGTACAATGGCACGATAACGATGACGTCATTTTACCGTTATGAATGATTTTGTAATTCATACGCTGTTGAATGAAAGTAGTTACGGTTGTAATGATATAAATTTTTCATTGAAATAAAGATAAAGAATTTAAAATATAATGGAATATGGTAGAATATGCAAGAAAAAATATCTGACATATGTTTGCGGTTCGGATCGGAATATCCGTCCCTCGGTCACCCGCCCATGGGCGGTAACTCGGCAAGCCTCGTTACCGCCCAATGGGCGGGTCACCTCGGGACGGATATTCCGATCCGAACTGCAAAATATGACAGATATTATTACTCTGACAAAACTGAATTAATCAACATGCAAAAGCCCAGGTGCACAACTTCAAATGCTGATCAACATAACTGTAAAGTTTGTTGACTCTAGCTCAAGCACTTTTAGAGCTACATGCAACACAACAGGAGAACACATGGACAGACAAGGGCAAATTTAAATGCCCCTCCCATCCCCCACAGCCTGGTAGAGATGGGGGCATGAAAAGAAAAACTTAAGCAGCTAAAAATATATTGTACAGATTCTGGTTATCTGCATTGAAGAAGCGGCTGACTGGATGTATCCTGACATCATATGATTAGTCAAAATTATTACAATCACTATAAGATTTAATTGACTAATTAAAACAGATATAATTACCTTTCTTTGATGATAAATAAAGCACCTAATTGTGCTAACATTGTACTAGCAAATGTTGCTAAAACCTCAAATCTCTCATACCTGTAAATGAAATAAAAGTTACATAACTTATAGTAATTACAAACATAATCTACAGGTATGTTTACAAACTTAAAAAAAAAAAAACATTGTCGATGAACATTTTCTGAGTAACCAAGGCAAGACTAGTGTTTAATGCAGAAGTTATGTAATTTGTAGTTCTGTTATAACCCTGTCTATGAAACAAGAATTGCAACCTTAAAGCATTCCCAAGGCAACCTGGGACACAATGGAAACACCATTGACGCTGCATGATCTAGTTGGGAACAACTCAAGTTGCCACGAGGATGCCCTTTATAAATGTCATGTAGAGAGAGCACAAACTATCACACTGGAAACATACAAAAAAGTGTGCCTGTGTGATGGCTAGCTAAAAGTTTGTAGTCTTGACAATTTAAAAAATAATTTAATTACATGACCAATCTTACCCGAACGAATATGCCGGTGATGGTTTTTGTAGTCTAATCCAAATACTCAGTAGACATGTCAACAAACTGAAATCAGAACCATGGAACATGGAAAAAATTAAACATATTTAACTGGATGAGGCAATGTGATAAAATGTCTGAAATCAACATGCATTAGTTGTTTAAGATACAAGTGACAATATCTTTATTGTCACCAATTTCTTGTAGAGATATTTATTATCTTTATGTTTGAAATTACATCTACTAGTTTTTGTTCCTCAATCAAAGCAAATACCACTACCATCCATGAACAGGCTCACTCAAATTGAGTCTGCAACATTTTTAGTTTTGCTCTGTGTTGGGCTTTCACTTGGGATTTTTTTTATCTATTTTAACATTTTCTCTGCAAGCTAATAACAACTTCTTCACATACTATGATTCAATAGAATAAACAGAGGTAAACTTACATGGAATGGCATAAGACATGTTCATAAATTGCTTTTAATCAAATCATTATAAAAGTTTAAGGCACTTGAAGTCCTGATAACCAGTAAAGCAATTGTTTTCAGCCATGTCAGTATGACAGTCAATGGTAACCAGTAAAACATTAGAGCTGGAGTACAGTATAAACACATTTGCATGCTGATATGTCAGTGAGTACATGCAGCAGTAAACAGTCAAATTACATACTAGTCGTTTTAGTGGTATTTAGCATATACAATTTATAAAAGGTTTAAGCTGAAGTGTGACTATAGCTGTCCAAAAAAAATAAAATTGAAATGTTCTCAAGTTGAAAAGATGTTTTTGCAGAAAATCACATTTACTTTGCTATAACCATTATTTATCAAAATATTTTATTCAACAGTATTTTATTGCAACACATGTCACTAATGTTAATTACATTCATCATTAGAAAACAGAAATATACTGTTCTCTCTCCATATATCAATATCCATATGGCTCTGATTTGCCTGACAAATAAGTAAATATGTTGGTGGAAAGTTGCCTTATTTTGAAATGATCACATGTTTGGAAATCCAAGTACTATAACCAGATGCACTCAAGCTGTGTTGTGAATAACATGTACTGAACAACCACATTTTACAAACCAATAAAGAATACTAGTAAATGGTATGTAAAACATACTTACCTAAAGATGTCAAATAAAGTCAGGTAGGTATAGGCTGTCAAAGCTAAAAAGTAAAACACAAAACATGTATCCATGTAGCAGTTTAATTTGTAGCTTGTAGGGTTAACAAACTAACTGAAATAATTATTAAGCAACTTTGTGTATATGCAAAAACTTTATGTTATGTTTAATAGATCTTGGAGACAGCAAAATTCTATCGATTTTTTTTTTAATTTTTATTTTTTTTTTGGGCTTGGGAGAGGGATTTTTTTCTTTCCAGATATGACAAAACTTGTTATCAATGTATGAGAGAGGATTTCAACCTGAAATATTGTAACATCGGGGCCCTGTTGAATAAATTTAACTTTCTAGAGTATTTCTTCAGCAACTACTAAAGTAAGTAAGTAAGTAAGTAAGTAACGACTTTATTTAACGAGGCTTACACATTCAGTTTCCCGATCTTCCATGTGGGCCTCAGCATAACATTATTACAATCAGTTTACATGTACACAACATATACACAACATATATACACAAAATTTAATATTATTAAAACAGATCAATTAAATTGAAGTAATGATTGATAAAGCAAAAAATGAAATGATTGTACAATAATACAGAGAAAAAGAGCAATATGTACAGATAGGTAAAACTAACATAGTACCTGTTTAAAACAATATTTAGTACACATTTAAAACAATATTTATAATTAAAAATACACCATGGAAATTCAGATGATAATTTAAGTGATATTATTATCTAATACATATTGGCTCATGAGTTATTTTAAAATATAACTAAAATATATCTATATATATACATAAATTTAAGTTCAATTGGAGTAGGAAATCATCATTTGGCATCATTGAATCATAAATTTTCCTATTGGGAAAATATGGGGCAAAAGTAAAAGAAACGATAACAATAGTAATATAGTAATAATAAAAGTACATATAAGTAATTTATACAACAGGAATAAATCAACAGCTAGTTTAAGGTGAAAACTGCCATTTGATATAAGCTGATTGAAATTTCCGAAGAGTATCGGAATTTCTTATATGTACTGGTATGTTATTCCATATTTTTGGTCCAGAGTATGCAAATGATTTTCTGAAGAATTCTGTTTTAGGTTTTGGTATAATTAGCTTTGCATTTTGTGCTGATCTGAGGTTTAAGTTGTGCCTTTCGTTTACTGTCTGGAATTTATTTTTCATATATGTTGGAAAGTCAGGTTCATTAATTGATTTATACATAAGAATTGACTTTTTGTATATGATTCTTTGGTCAAAAGACATCCAGTTTAATTCTTTGAATAATTCACTTGATGGTGTATCAAAGTTTTTGTCAAGGAGTATTCTTGCTGCCCTTTTTTGAAATTTAATGACATCAGATAGTCTTAAGTCTTTGCCTTACAAAAGGCTCTATATCTGTTGTACAGTATAAATATTTCCTGCAGTATATTCTTCTTATATATAATGTATATTAATTTCATATTGTCTTGTGAGCTGCAAAAGGGAGTTAATTTTACATATACACACTATTGAATGAGTTATGGTTAAATACTGAATATTACAAGCATATAATTTATTTAACAAGTTCAATAACTTAAATAATGAACAACAAGAGTACAATATTCTTTATATTACATAGTACATTAAAAAAAACAATTTTTTGTCGATAGAATAATCATTTTTTCGTTGACATTTAATAGTGTAATGCTAAAACTAAGTGCATTTTTATGCTATGTTTATGTAACACAAATTATGTCACATGAAAACACATATACAGCTGTCCCGTACCATTTTTAGGTAGTCGTAATAGCTACAAAGGTATGTGATAAAAATATAAACAATTACCCATGCTGTTGGTGTCATGACACCATATCAACAAAGTTGCCGTGCCAACCACATTAAGGGCTAAGAAAACCAGAATCTTCTTTGTCTGAAATAATCATGATCATTAAATATGTTTATCTTCTCTCTTCTAAAGAAAGATCACCCAATCACTTACAATTTCTATATCCTATTTTACTTATTTGTGTTGAAATTCAAAAACTTGGCTGTTACTGCAACTTGATCTTTTCACAAATCAAGACGATTAAAAACAGATTTGTTTATTCTAAATTTTTCTTTGGTGGACACATCTTACTCTTTCCCAAAAGGGTTAAATAAAAACAACAATACTATTTATATCTTCTCTCAAGCAGAATTTTTTTTGTTTTCTCATAATCAATTTCCCAGAAAAAAAAATCTTGAATCAAAACCCATAATTCAATCATGTCGAAAACTACTTTAGCTATAATGTAAAAAAAAAATCAACAAAAGTAAAGCGTGACATTCGATTTTACCTCTTTTAGGCGTAGTATAGAATGAAAGGCTGCAGTAAATGACCGGATGAATGATTTCTGGGGACTGACAAATGGATAAATTGTGTCCTGAAATGTAAACAAAAATAATGTAATTCAACACAAAAATAAGATAAGTTGCACCATATCAAATAATTGACATATACATGTCTAAGTTCTAACCCCTAGACTGCTGAAACCAAACTTAATTAACCTGTGCCACCAGTATAGAGCAAGGCTAGAGGCCAGTCTACATATCTGAGTAATCTCACCTGGATCCAGGCTGCTGCTAGCACAATTATATTGTATTTTGATATTCTAATCCTTTTAAATTATAATGGATTCTCCAAATTTAAAGCTAGTCAAATCTAATATACAAATGCAACAGGTTAACTTAAGGGCTAAGAATCTGACTAAAAGTTAAAATTGGAAACACTTATTTAACCTTGACCTCTTAGACATTTATCCCTTTCTAAGGTTAATATTCAATGTGAGAAACTAATAACTAACATTTATCTCCTAATGATATTCAACCTGTTGCTGGGACAAAGACATACTGTCTCAGATATAATGTAGAATGTAATCAGTCTACCATAATTATACCATGCTTAGAGCTGTCATTAATAGAAGTGAAATAAAATTATCTTCAATATTTTTAATCAATCAATGCATAACCGTGTATGCTTAATTTAAAACTATGCCGTTGTTACATGATGGGCATATTAAATTTTGCACAGCACAGGTGTTTTGGTAAACTGTTATCTGTCCATGAAGTTTATTTGTTATAATTAACTACATGTATGTTGTAAAAAAAGGAACTGTTCACTCCTGGTATATTGTTGATTGAATCCCAGGTAAATGTGGTCTTAATTCACTTAAATATTAATAGAATGGTCTTACCAATAAAGTCACAAAGATTATGGTTGTGGACTTAAAAGAAGTCATTTTTCTAAATTATTTATGAAGAAAATTGTTTTTTGTTTCTTTAAAAAAAACCCAAAACAGCCCAGAATAATGGTGTCTTCTTAATTAATTTTGATGTGGCTGCAAGTCGCATTTCACTGTATATATGAAATAATTATAAATATAAACTCACCGATGTAGATGTCTGTTTTGTGCCATCTTTTGAGACATAACCTGAAACAGGAATTATTCTATAATGACTGATAACATAAAGGAACTTAGGAAGAGGCTTACCACATCGGTACATACATATACTACTTGCCCAAAGTTCATGTACAGCAATTCTATCATATATACTTATATTTATGCCATATAGGTGTTTTCAAAAAAATGCATAAGAGGCAATTATGAATTGTTAAAGTGTATCTTTTACACAATAATTTCTGTAAATGTAAATTTATCTTATAAAAGGTTACTAAAACCTGATAAATTTTGGTAATTTATATAATACTACTAACTAACGTGTGTTTTACTTTGTTAATTTTTTCATAAGTGTAACCTTGACCTTTGAGCAGAAGATCTGACACTTACAACATGTTATCACCATGTCTAACACATTTCTGTAGTTTTAGAATGGAATTGTAGACCAGACATGATCATCAGGGCATTTTTATGACAAAATTCATATATTATCATCATGACTTTCAACACATTAATTAATACAAGACAGTCAAAGTTTTAGAAGCAAGCCCGGAAATTGGCTTGCCCAGCTACACATGTATGTTTAAAAGGAAACCAATTTAAACAAGAGCTGTCAGTAGGACAGCATGCTCGACTATTCTTAGTGCTTGATAGTAAAAGAGCCTTGACAGTGTTTTTTTTCACTTTTGGGGAAGGGGTTCGGTGCCCTTTGGAGGGGGAAAAATGTAATAGGAGGGGGAATTTTATTTGTTTACTTATTTTATATTGTTTTCTTTGCGGTGGAAAAGGGGAGCAACTCTTGCAACACAAGTTCAAAATATGTCTCTTTTTCTTAACATAAGGATCTCAAATATCGCGTTGCATTGCGCCGCATGATAAACTTGTTGGGACGCCGGGACTAGCTCCATTTACCTACCAGAGAACGATTTGTAAACAACCTTGCTTAACAGTAACTCTTACAGGCATTAAATAAAACATTTTTCGGCAGTTAGTTGCAAAAAAAAATGATATCTACTGCAGGCAAATTCGGCCTGCCATGTAGGGGGAATTTTAGGCTTTGAGGGGCGGAAAAAACATACTATTTTGAGGGGAGAATAGGGCCGAATTTTGCCGAATATTTTGGTGAAAAAAAAAACTGCTTGATATTTGAGGTGGTATGCAAACTTTAAAATAAGTCACTGTAAGTGGCTGCCGACCCGACGCTCAGGTGACTAGGATAGCTATACATATTCTTAACAAATAGTTGAGCTAAAAATATATAGATTTCTATGCCTATCAGCAAAATTTTCAGTGTTATACGCAGACTGGTTATACGAGGAAAGTCCGAGAGGGGCCAAAGGCCCGGGGAGGGCTGTAGCTCTCTTAGATAACATGTACGACGCGCATCAATTCAAATGAAATCAAATTAAAAGTAAATGAAAATTTCAAAAAATTTATATCCTAGTATACCTAATAGCTGTGAAAAAATCCTTAGTTAATTGGGCGCCTCCATTTTGAAATCCTTTTGAGCTAAATATAGATATCACAGCGCTTTAAATGAGCGTCTACATAATTCAGACTATTGCTAGCAGACGCATGCTTAATAGCGCTTCCGGTGAAAGAATAATGTACAAAATCAGAAAATAAACATTCATTTCATTCATAAGAACTATAGTCACGATGATAAATGTAAAAAGTTACTTTTAAATTTTTTTGATTAAATTAGCACATTAAAAATAATGTAAAAACAACATATGTAATTAGAGATTAACAGAAAATGGTGGACGGGATTTTCCAAACGTTGACGCATGCGCAGTGGTCCCTCTTCCGATGATAGGTTGAACACCACCAATTTATTCGTTACAAAATACCTGCATTTACTTATTAACGAATTGCTAGTTCTGGCTTCCATAACTTTATATGTCGCTTTTATTTTGACGTTGTGTGACAGTAAACAGGTCTAGCAGTACTATAAAACCTGTTCGCAGCTAACAAATTGCATGATAGATCTGGTTAACATGTACACTAAACATGTTATGCTTAAATCATGAATCATAAGAGCTTTCCGCGCTATAGGTAGCACCTAATTTCATATTATTAATGACTTATGTGTTGTTGGGCAAATGAAACTAAATGATAACGGAACAATCACAACTTTTCAGCTCATTAATAATTCTTCAAGTGTTCCTAGTAAGTGTATTATATACAAGTTTTAGACCTGAAAAATACGTAGGGGTCTAATCCAGGAGATTGCCAATGGAAGCAGAGCATGAAATACCAATAACACTTCTAAAGGGGAAAATGTAAAATGAACTGTTATTTTATTAAACTGACTTCCCCGTTCATTGGCTTTGCCTAATTACATATTATTTATAACATATTTTTACTTTATTCATTTATTTTCATTAACCTTTATTATTTTTTTTTGCTAGGGAGTGGGGGGGGGGGGACGAGGGTACATAAACTTATAAATCACGATATTACACCATGTTTGTCCAAAAACATGGTTATCCGAAATGTTTACACTTTGGTTAAATGTAAAACGCAAACTGATTAATTTTGAAATGAAATACGTGTTAGATTACCTTTTCCAATATCTACTGAAACACTACTGCTTATAAGGTCTGGAACAGAGCCATAATTTGCCATCTAAAATGAAAGATTATTATTTTTGTTAAAAAAAAATCTTTGCCGTGTTGTAAAACTACATTTATAAAACAATGATTTTCATTGGACGACCGAATTAATTTGTCCAATAGAAACGTTTTTGACATAAACTCTTCAAACGAAGGTAGAAAAATTTGTAGGGGGATTGACCAATGCGATTAAGCTTATTTTTAGAATAGGGAAAATCTGTCACCGGCATTGACCTACTTTTATTACCATACTATCTCAAAAATATCGCCTCTATAAAGAAGTTGTTATCAGTTGGACAAACAGTCCCAAGGTTTAATTTTACTTGTTGTCACACTTTGCTGAAGTTATCTACTTTATAGCATTGCACGGAGTGTCATACCTCATTTATTGTGCAAAGCTAGAAAGAGCATGGATTAGGAAAATAACGTAAATAATTGTTGTATATTTACAAAACACAATAATGTCAGAGGAGAAGAAAAGTGAACTTGTATTTTATGTGAATGGAAAGAAGGTGCGTAGTATTTGACTCCTTTATCCTCTATTGAAATTGGCACGTGCACTAAAATGTGTTTTGCACTTGTTATATTTCTTATATAAATCCAATTTTATTTTAAATGAAGCAAGCATCTTAGCATGTCAATCAGATTTACTGGTCTAGATTTATATGAAATATTCAAGGAAAACATTCATGTGACTGTCAATAGATAATTATATACATGTATATTATATTACACGTTACATTTTATGTACTAGAGACTGAAGTATCATAATGAAGTAAATCTGAATATTACAGATTAAATAATATATATTGATAAAAAAACAACACACACAAAAAAGTTATTAGCATGAAAATTGTATCAAATTTGTTTGAATTTGTTTGGAACTTCGTCAAATACTTCGTCAAATATATTCTATTTAAATTATATGTTTTGAATTACAAGCTCTTTGAAACATTAAAGTTAAACAAAATGTCTTTTAAATCTGTTGTTCTAGATGCCAGACATAAATTATGTAATATAATAAATCCCTTCTATATATAAACATTGTTTACATAAGTTGACTACAAACAAAATAGTAATAGATTTAAAACCTGTGAGAACTGAAAAAGCATTAATACATCATTCAAATAAGGAATTGTTTAGAGATACCTCTGTATATACTGTAGATTAATACAAATGCACTTTGAAATAGACAGACATTAAAAATTTAAAGCATACACTTATTTGTTCTGACTTCAATATTAACTCTATTAAATAACAGGCATTAGATTTAGAGAAAGTAACCAGACTTGTACTGAGCTAAGACTGAACTGGTAAATATTCAATAATGATTGATTATGCAAATAGTCAGGTAAATAACTGACCAGATATCTGCAAACATGATATCGGAGATAAAGAAATATTTTATAGGTGGTAAAACTAGGTCATGCTTGTCTCTTAAAGGTTATAACCCTGCATAAAATTGTCAATGGAAAACATTATCCCACATTAACAAAATAACAAAACTTTAATGGTTCACATTATGTGTTCATTATAGGAGCAGTGTAATGTGCATTTTGTTTTTTTTACAAGTCAATGTTTTTGCTATGACCTGAATATATTACTATGACATTGTATTGTGTTTATAATTAATACACCGCAGATTGCAGCATCTACTTTCTTCTATTTTCCATTTATTAGCAGTTAATTATACCAAGGAATGTGCCTGTCAAGTTTATATCTACTTACACCTTTTTTTACTGAGTACTTTACAACTGCCACAGTCATGCACATTCTTTTACTCTTTTTTCAATTTCTCTTTGCCTCTGTAAATAAAACACCCTGTTTCAGACATGGAGTGGAGTTATTTTTTAGGTTCTTTTCATATGCCTGTATGAACCTGCATAATTTAAGATTAGGGCATTTACTACTTCTATAAAGGTTGATACTTTTGTCATTGAAAGTTAATATTTACCTGGCTGTATACATAATATAGGTCAAAAAAAGGCCATATATCGGACAGGCCAATGCTTTATTAATTTTGCCCAGGTAAAATATACGTGTAGTTAGTTAAAAATAACATGATAATATAAAACTGTTTTCATATTATATACTTATAACATTACAAACAGTTTTTTTCCCCAGGAACAAACTTTAATAACCATATCAAAAAAGTAGATATAGGGTACATATAAATATATTTTTGGTGATTTCTTTAGCAATACTAAGATTATTCAAGCTTATAATCCAATGTTTGTTTTAACCTGTATTTAACAGACATAATCTTGCTGTAATTTAGAATTAAGTAGGTTAAATTTAAAGCGTTTGAAATTAAATAAGAGAAGAGTATATGCATTATAACTAATGTAGACATAAATTAGTACTCATATTCTTGTATTTCTATAATATATCCTACCTGAATATAAATTATCATCAGTAGTCATGAATTAATATGCATGGCAAGACTTGCAGTTTGTTGACACTGATATACTTGTTAGACAGAGCAGATTTGATTGCCCAACCATTATGATTTAACTTTATTTGTCTTCAGAGAAGGGAAATAAAAAGAATTAACATATAAGATATTAAGCATTTTACAATATTTATGTTATATTATATGAAATAATACTGTGTCATAGTCAATTAATGTTGTATGAACATGCTATGTCATGGTCATTCAATGTTATATGAAATAAAACTGTGTGACAGTCAATTTATGTTGCATGTACATGCTATGTCATGGTCATTCAATGTTATATGAAATAAAACTGTGTGACAGTCAATTTATGTTGCATGTACATGCTATGTCATGGTCATTCAATGTTATATGAAATAAAACTGTGTGACAGTCAATTTATGTTGCATGTACATGCTATGTCATGGTCATTCAATGTTATATGAGCTAATACTGTGTCACAGTCAAATTTATGTTGTATGGACATGCTATGTCATGGTTATTCAATGTTATATGAAATAATACTGTGTCATAGTCAATTAATGTTGTATGGACATGCTATGTCATTGTTATTCAATGTTATATGAAAAAATACTGTGTCACAGTCAATTTATGTTGAATGAATATGCTAATATTGTCATGGTTATTCAATGTTATATGAAATAAAACTGTGTCACAGTCAATTTATGTTGCATGTACATGCTATGTCATGGTTATTCAATGTTATATGAAATAATACTGTGTCACAGTCAAATTTATGTTGCATGTACATGCTATGTCATGGTTTTCAATGTTATATGAAATAATACTGTGTCATAGTCAATTTATGTTGTATGGACATGCTATGTCATGGTTATTCAATGTTATATGAAATAATACTGTGTCATAGTCAATTAATGTTGTATGGACATGCCTTGTCATGGTTATTCAATGTTATATGAGCTAATACTGTGTCACAGTCAAATTATGTTGCAGGAACAAAATTATGCTATAGAGTGAACTACTTTATTTACAGTTGATTTAAGTTTTATGAAACTTGTTGTGGATCATAACTTATAATGTTGACTTTATTTTTTTTGGCAGATTGTGGAGAAGAATGCTGAGCCTGAAACAACTTTACTGCAATATCTCAGACAGAATTGTATCCTTAACTTGTAGATTTACAAACTTGTAGTTTATATTCATAATTTTTAATTACACCAATAATTTTTTTTTTATTTTATTTGTTTTATATTCTGCTTCACAGTAATTAATTGTTAGGTTAAACCAACAACTTCTGTCTTTACATGGACTGTATGTCTATCAAAGATACCTTTTTCTGAAGAAGTAACACCCCAGTTACACAGAGCCATCGGTGATTGATCGGTAGTTTTTTTAGTCAAATTATGGAGTGAACCGATGACAACGTATTTATCACCGATATCACCTATTGGTCACCTGTTTTCCACCTATCAACTGATATTGGGGAAAGATAAGTTTCATCGGTTAAAAATTACCGATTGGGATTTTCAAACACGTTTAAAATTCTCGATCAGTGAAAATATTTTAAAAATAACCGACGGCAACCTTTACCACGAGATGTGCAAGCTCTTAATCACCGATATCGCCGATCGGACAAAGATAACCAAATATGAATCACCGGCCATATCTGACGGAAAGTGTTTAACCACTGATGACTAGCTATCAAACACCGATTAATCAGCGTTACGCCCGATTTAGCTCCGATTTACAAACGATAAAAACCAAAAGTATTTCAGCATTTAATCATCGACCCCACATGTTTGAATTTGCTTTTTGTCACCGATGGCCGTTTACACAGAAAACCAGAAATAAAATCACGCATGACAACCGATCATAACAGCGAGTAAATTTAAAATTAAATGACTGATTGGGTACCGACCGTCTGTGTAACTGGGCCCTAACATTACGTAGGTGAAAATTGAAGTGGTTTTGTGCGGTTATGTCCTCAAGTTTATGCTCATAGAAAAATAAAATTTACTTTTCTAAACAAGTTTCTATAATAATTATATTAATAATATACTTGTAACATTTATCTTTGATTTTATATACTGTGGGTATTAACAAGGGCAAGGCTTGGTTCAAAGTTATGTGTAGGCCAAATTTTTGGGGGTTCTAGTGGTATAATATTTTTTGCTCTGCATGGAGTGTTGGAAAAGTATTTTAACATATATTTAGTACAAGATAAATTTTTAAGGAATAATTTAATAATGAATGCAGATCAACAAGTAAATGATTTTTATCTTTTTCATATTCCTGTAAAAAACTATGGACCATGGTTTATACGACATATAGGCAGCTACGCCACAGATTACAGTATATTGTAGTAGTATGACAGTCAATTTCGAAACTTTTACATACCTCCATATTTCTTGTCATAAATTTGATATATTGTTATTCGCATAAAACACATTAACAAACACACAATAACCTGATCTGGTTCTTCAATCATAAAATATGTACTTAGATTTCATGGTGTTCATTTTTATCATATGACATGATTGTCTGGTATAGCATACATGTAAATAGTTTATGACTTGCGTTAGTTCATTGTGAGTTAAGTTTAATTTGCCATATCTTTTACAAAGATTTAAGACTTGATATCAGTTTCATTAATGAAAAGATTTTGATTTATTTATTTTATTTATAAAAATACTGCTTCTGCTCTGTTTCTCTTTCATTTAATATACTGTCTGACGAACAGCCTAATTCAGACTTCATAGGATATCTACCTTTTTTGTAGAAGAGCATTGTAATGATAAAAGGTTAAGGTCACTGTGTCCTTTAATGATAAAACATATTAGCCAAATAATTGAGTGAAATGTCCTTGTAGAAGAGATGACTTTTATTTTTCATTATAAGTTCATAGTCACTTAATACCACCTACAATGTTCTGTAACTTAAACGTGGGCAACTCCAGACTTCATTGAGCACCATAAGACCTTTTTTAAATCATATGAACCAGGTTTCTAGGTCATAGGTCAAGGTCACATGAGAGGTTTAAGAAAAATGCTTGTCTGGAATAAAACTTCTTTTCAACATAATTTAGGTCAATATATGCAAGATCAAGGTCACCAGAGATGATGAAATGTTCAGATTTTGACAGAGCTTATCGTCTACTTGCATGGATGGAATTTTTCATTGTTTCACTTGATATAATTTGTTCTGACCATGAAACATATTGATCAAAGTCTCTATAGGTCAAAGATCAAGGTCACACTTAGAGGTCAGAGGAAAATTCTATTGCAAAGCAAAACTTTAACATGTTTTTTGCACAAATGTGTAACATTGTAAAATGTAGTGTTATAATGTGGGCAAAATTCAGGTCTCAAGATCACATGCAGAGGTTCAAGGTCAGATAAGAAAATAAAATGAAAGCATTGATGTTTAGTCATCATGAATTTTAATGTAAATTTTCTCTTTCAATGGTTTGGGCATTGGTGAAACGCATTTGTTACAAATGAGCACTTTCGTTTTTATTTAAAAAAATCTAGCATTTCTTTTTGTCTTAAATGACCTACATGCAAAAACAGAACATACATTATTATACAGCTTAGGATGACATAATTATATGAAATTTGCTAAATATACAGTCTTCATTCTTTACATTATTATTTCTATTTATAGAAAGAGATATTTTTGAACTTACATATTAATATTATGATACTGTGATAATGCTGGCGCGGATCCAGGAAAATGTTGACAAGGGTTACTGCATATTCCAGAGAATGTTAGGAATATTACTCATTCTTGCCTCCCCCCACCCCCCTCACACACACTCACACCACCATAAAAAAAATTAATATCAAAACCTTGATGTTATATTTTATTTCATGCAAAACCGGGATTATTGCCATATTAGTTTAAACATATTTTATTTGGAAAATTTTGCAAGCATTCAAATTTTTCAACCCTTAGTATGATGATTAGTACAAATATGGAAAGCTATGTCTCAAAATAACATTGTTATAAAGATTCATGCTTCATAATTTCATGAGTATAATACACAAATGTCATACCAGATGGTTTTGTCAGGAAATAACTTGAAATTTTCATGTAACTTGAGTATAAGATGTTATTATGCAAATTGAATATTTTACTTAACATTTGTACTTTAGAAATTAATGTATGTTTCCCATAATACATGTATATGATATATCTGTGGTCACTCATTGATTGATGTGGGAGAATATGGTTTAAAAGTCTGGAGTTGGCTGTAAACCTTTTTTCATCCTAAGAGCCATGTTTTCATACACGGAAACAACAATTTTCTTGGTATACTGTGATAGCTTCATTTATTGGTGTAATCTTTAGTATGATGACAATGGTCAAGTTTACAATATTTTGGAACACATGTTGTTTCTTGAAATATATTTTATGTTCATTATACATACAATGACTTGTATGTATATATGTATTAATATAATAATAATAAAAATAAATGTAACACATGTTGAAATGGAGTAGAAGTTATTTCACATAATAGGTATAATAGGAGTCTTTACTTGTTACTTTATGTTGTGGGGGGTTCCTCACTGATCTTGTATACAAGTCTGTATTTTGGTATGTAATCACAAGGCAGCTGAGTGTACTGCAACCTTGGCCAAGGCTCTGTTTGCTAACCTTCTCAAGTATAAATATTGTACAGAATGGTGCATTTTTTCTCTAAATTTATCACCATACTTGCCATAAAACTTGTGTTACATTTAAATTAATGCATCCAAAATAAATCTAATTTTGCATTTACGTTTTCCTTGACACATTGTTATAGTGGGTTTGACAGGTACAAAGCTAGGATGTGGAGAAGGAGGTTGTGGTGCATGTACTGTGATGGTATCCAAGTTTGACCACTCCAACAAGAAAATATGGTGTGTATATAAATGTTGTACTTTAAATGTTACTTTTCTCTCAAAAGATAAGTCTAGAAAATTACCAACTTTCTGTCAGCCTAAGTTATTTATATCAGTGATATATTCCTATGTTTACCTTGAAACTATAATATAAGACAGATAATTTATCTAAAAGAAATTAGTATCATTATTGTTATTTTCTTGGAAACTTTTTACATGCAAAAATTCTTTTAGACACATTCATTTACTTGTTTCTTACCACAAAAATTTCAATAAGGAATTAATTTATCCTAAATCATTAAATATACCAATTACATTGAGATTTTAAGAATAATTTCAATGCTGATTCATACTGACTGTATAATCCTTGAAGGATATTTGAAATACTTAATTAAATGAAAATTTGCCCATTATAGACAAATTCATTTTAAAGGGTACACACTAATTTTTGTATAACAATCTAGAATCACTTGTTAAGTACAAATCTTAATATGACTGAAAAATCACCACATGACCATTGCATTGTTTTTGGGAATTAAAATCCAACCTATGAATTTGACTGAAAGCTTACTATATCCCAGACTGGTCCCCAAGACTAGCAAAATCACAGACTGGTCCGCAACACTAGCAAAATACCAGACTGGTTTGCAACACTAGCAGAATTCCAGATTGGTCCACAACACTAGCAAAATCCAGAGTAGTCCGCAGCACTAGCAAAATCCCAGACTGGTCTGCAGCACTAGCAAAATTTCAGACTGGTCAGCAACAGTAGAAAAATCCCGGACTGGTCTGCAACACTAGCAAAATACCAGAATGGCATGCAACACTAGCCAAATCACAGACTGGTCTGCAACACTAGCAAAATGCCAAACTCCTCACACTGATTACCTCCCTTGGCAGAATTGTAATCACTGCCTTCACAGACGTCACATGATGATGAAAGTCACATGACGTAACGTCGAAATTCAAATGTAAATATCGACCGTTACATAGAAAATCTAACGTCATTTTTCTCTTTCTGTTTTATTTTTAACTTTTTGTACCTACGTCCGTTATATTTTATCAAAAAATTATCAAAAGTATATAAAATAATGAAAAATTAATTAAAAAGCTAAAAAATATAAATATCCAAATATTGATATTTCAATGTTTGTGATGGCAGAGATCTCTGTACTGATAAGGGGAGATCACTGCGTAGGAGATTGGCAAAATGCCAGACTGGTCCACAACACTAGCAAAATACTAGACTGGTCCACAACACTAGCAAAATCCTAGACTGGCACGCAACAATAGCAAAATCCTAGACTGGCCTGCCACTCTAGCAAAATCCCAGACTGGCCTTGAAACACTAGCAAAATACCAGAATGGCCCGCAACACTAGCCAAATCACAGACTGGTCTGCAACACTAGCAAAATACCAGACTGGTCCACAACAACTAGCAAAATCCCAGACTGGTCTGCAACACTAGCAAAATCCCAGACTGGTCCGCAACACTAGCAAAATCCCAGACTGGTCTGCAACACTAGCAAAATCCCAGACTGGTCCGCAACACTAGCAAAATCCCAGACTGGTCCACAACACAATCAAAATCCCAGACTGATCTGCAACACTAGCAAAATACCAGACTGGCCTGCAACACTAGCAAAATCCCAGACAGGTATGCAGCACTAGCAAAATACCAGACTGGTCCACAACACTAGCAAAATCCAAGACTGGTCTGCAACACTAGCAAAATCCCAGACTGGTCCACAACACTAGCAAAATCCCAGACTGGTCAGCAACACTAGCAAAATCCCAGACTGGCCTGCCACACTAGCAAAAGCCCAGACTGGTCCACAACACTAGCAAAATCCAGACTGGTCCACAACACTAGCAAACTCCAGACTGGTCCTTAACTCTAGCAAGTAGAATAGATAATTCTTATTTTTTTTAACACTTTAATATTTTTTTATTCTTTGTTCTTCTTTTATAGTGAATTGTCCTGTGAAGTTCATTAACCCTTTACCACATATATACGTGAAACAATGTACTTTCTTGGGGGGGAGGGGGGTTTAAAGTTAAAGGCTAAAGTAACAGAACTTTTCTTTTTTTTTAAACCAATAACGACTGCATTTTTGAGGAAAAAATATATCTTTTTAGCTAGGGGTAACAGCCATTTGGCTAGGGGAAAAAGTCCTTTAAATTTGGCTTAGGGAAATAGCTTGTAAAAGGCTGTATAGTATGCAGGGAAAATCACTGATTTGTATTGTGTTACAAACTTGAAATGTTTTAGACAATAATAATATCCTTTATGTAACATAAATTTGTTAATTTTGTCATATTTAGTGGAGAGATTACCATTAACACTGGTTGCTAGGTAACAAAAACACAAGAAAAGAAATTAATATGGATAGTGCATAATCTGGAAAATGTTTTTGCTTTATAATGAAAGTAGAATGTATTTTGTGATACCAGAAAACAGGAAAATGTTAGATGATGTAGAAGTTAAAATTAAGTTCATTTCGTTATGTTGTATCTACAGATATCATTACAGGTGCATATATGATAATAATATTTCATAGTGAGGAAAATGTGCTATCAGACCGAGACTCAAACCAGGGACCCTCACCATATCATACTTTAAATTTTAAGATAATAAGTCATATTCACATACATATACATTAATGATACTTTTGGAGTTATAATTCATCACGTATCATCAAACCGTGGAGACATAAAATAAAGTATTTAGGGGCAATTTTGGTCTTCATCATCCAGTGCAGTTAGATTTATGCCGCATTGTTATGTTTCATCATGACTTGATTTACCCCGTGAGATATATAATTTAAGTATATTTACATGGTATATGATATTTTCAGTCATTCCTCTGTGAATGCCTGTCTAGCACCACTATGTTCCATGCATGGACTGGCAGTAACAACTGTAGAAGGTATAGGCAGTATTAAGAAAGGTCTTCATCCAGTTCAGGTAATTGACATGGGAATAAATATGAAGCATTGATATTGCATTTCAAGCTTTCTGTGTACATTGTCTTTGTAAAGGTATCTGTTTGTCATTGTGTAACATGCTGCATTTTTATTTCACCTCTGCATTTACAGTGCAGTGGCATATAGCAATTCACCTGTGTGTCTGCACAAGTGCATGTGCTGTAATACCCGCATCTGTTAGATAGATTATATAGTAAAGTTATAAAACTTTCTTCTTAAAAATCAAAAGTCTTGTTTTAACCGAACTTGCCAGGATTGTACGAAGGGAATATTCTTTAGTTCGTCTTTTGTTTTGTTTGATATTCTAACATGCTAATTCTTATTCTAGTATAATATTTTGTACTCATATACACATCATTACTGGAAAGTGGAAAGAGTGTAAACTGTTTCAAAACAAGAATGCCTCGGGTATGTTGGGTGTAACAAGGGAAGAAATTGATACAGCTCTAAAAACACTTAAATTTTATTCCATGCTGCTTATTCCATGCTGCAGAATTGTTCACTTAAAGATACTTTTTACAAATGCGAAAATTAGCAAAATTATGAAAATATATTAAAGTTTCAATTTATTTTAAGTGATGTTAATGATTATTTGCTTCAATTTTTCATAAGATATATTTTATTTTATCATCCTTATTACAGTATCACTACAATATAAATACGTAAACTGTAAGATGTCACGCTTATATTCAACAAATGATATAGAATTTGTTATATAGCATTAAGTTCCATGTAGAGATGGAGAGTGAACAACAATGGTTTAATGCAAACAATAATAAATTAGTAATAATGATAATAATGATAGATTTACTCTGATCTGATGACATGTGTTTGTTATATTACACTACTAGCTTTAAAAGAATGGTTAAACAATATTGTATTAATACTTATAATTACTGAATCCCTTCAGTATCTAATTACAGGCGTTTCCAACACTCAATTATATATCAAAGTGCTGTGTTTAAACACCATCATATTATACCAAGTATAGATTCAAATTCTTTACTTTTCTCTCAGTGCATCATACATGATACAAACATGAGCATTAAAATATATAAACAGTGAATATTTGTAAAAACAACAGCAGTACCTACATGGCAAGTCATTTACAGAGAACTGTGAGTCACAATATATAAAAATAGATTAACCATCTATTTGTTTGTTTTTATTTTCTTCTTTCAATAAGAATGAAATTAATTTATTAAATGTAATGATTCTGCAGCACAATTAATATATTTATAATACATTTCTTTCAATAAAAAGCTGATATTAATACACTTGTTACTATATATAGTAACAAAATTGCCTATGAGTTCAACTGATTATGAGTGTCACGTGACCTATTATGAGTTTGCAGCCCGGGGCCGAAAACTAGTTATCAGCCCTCGGGGCCATTATTTATTTTGCGGGCCAATTATCACCTTCCGGCCCTACTCTGCCGTGTATTAATCTCTTATTAAATTATATTTGTCCTCCTGTTATTTATAGACTGAAATTAAGATCAAATGATGTCTGTTTCATATAGCCAGTTTTTGGTACTTGTCATACATAATTTCGGGCAAACAAGTACATTGTAACAATTTAGGCATGAATTTTTATTTAATTTATGCATTGTAATGTCTGATTATATTACATTGATGGGTACCTTGCATTGTAAACATGTCAATATATTCAGAATTATTATTCCTGTCATTTGTGATACATACAGATGTGCAGACTGGCCTTGGTGACAAAGGCTAATCTAAGATCATACAGTGACTTTTAGCTCACCTGAGCTAGCTCACGGTGAGCTTTTAGGATCGTTGAATGTCTTTCGTCCGTTGTCCATCCACATTTGTTCATTTACATTCTAGTGGTCACGATTTTGCCTCAATCATCATCAAAATTTGTTAGGATGCTTGTCGGATGAGTTTAAACATGGGTCATCTCTGATGAAAATCTAGGTGACAGGAGCTTAAAATAGAAAAATCTTGTTAACACTCTAGTGACTACTGTTTTGGTCCAAATATCCTGGAAATTGGTCTGAAAGATTATTTAGATAAAATCTAGGTCAAGGTTGAATATGGGTCACCTGGGGGTCGAAAAGTAGGTCACACCTCCCAAATATGAAAAAAACTTGTTAACACTGTAGTGGTCACACTTGTTAATTCTCTAGTTGCTTAAGTTTTTATCATTGGTCTGAAAGTTTGTTTTTATGATTTCTAGGTCAGGTTTTCGAATGTCTCAAACTCTTGATATAATTTTGTAAAATAGACTCCAGACCTTTTCCTCTAGGCCATCTCTATCCTCATGCAAGTAAATAAATAAATGCTCTTACTTACCCTTGGTTAAAGTAAATGCTTAAAATGATGTTAACCATCACGTTTCTTTTAGTTTTCTTTAAATATATCACAGGTTGATTTTGACAAATACTGTATTGAAATGGCGCATTATGCCACGTTAACTATGTTCGATTGCAGAATTTTACATTTGTTCTGAAGGCTGACATTCTGAAAGTTGACAATCTTAGTTTTCAGATGATACATTTCATTCAATCGCCAGTTCATTACTATAGTCACAGTTGCACAAGTAGTTGAGCCAGCTCTTAGCAACATGCACAAGTGTATATGAAATAAGTGAAGATCATCATGACCTGTGTGGATACTAAGGAGGATGGGGTGGGGGAATTTGCACTTTCCATTATCTCTCATTAACAGACTCAAAAAAATTAGTCTGTGATTTTTACTTTTCTGGAGGATTTTTTTTTTAACAAAGGAAAATTTCCTTGCTTTTTAAAAATGTGATCTGCCAAAACTTTTATTAGATGAAAAAATAATTATACACGTATATAGTACATAAAAAATACCCAGAAAAATTAACACTGTAATGAAAACTTACTCTCTCCAATTTTTATACATGTACATTCATATAATTATTAGAACTTAAAAAAATTCATTTTGTTATATTTTTTTTAATGTACTTAATAATGCATGCAAATATTAATATATTCTTCTAACTAAATGTTCATATAACTTTTTTAATTAACTGAAAGAATCGCATTTTTGTACCAAGCATAAAAAAAAAGAAATTGAGTCATGCTTAGCTATGATCCATATCCCAGTGAAATTGTGAGTTCATAGAAAAGTGTCTGTCTTTGAATAATGATCCTTCTTTCTAAAAGCTATTCTCCCACATAAAATGGTTCTGAAAAACATCAACATATTTGTTTACAGTTATTTATGCATAATATAGATTAAAAGATGGATAAGTCAAGTTTAAGATATTCAGTGCAGTAAGGGTTAAATACATGGCTTGTTTTGCCTCATTGTGTCACAAAATCCTATTCTGAGTCTCTGTGACATTCTTCTTTTGAAAAATACTTTATAACTTTATATAAACTGATAGCTTTGAGATGATTTAATCTTAATGTTGTCCAGTTTAGTATTGTTCATGATATGAGCCGCGCCATGACAAAACCAACATAGTGGGTTTGCGACCAGCATGGATCCAGACCAGCCTGCACATCCGTGCAGTCTGATCAGGATCCATGCTGTTCGCTTACAAACCCTATAACAAGTAGAGAAACTAATAGCGAACAGCATGGATCCTGATAAGACTGCGCGGATGTGCAGGCTGGTCTGGATCCATGCTGGTCACAAACCCACTATGTTGGTTTTGTCATGACGCGGCTCAATTATTATATTTTATTTCAGGAAAGGCTTGCCAAGTCACATGGATCTCAGTGTGGATTTTGTACACCAGGAATTATTATGTCAATGTATACACTGCTACGAAATGATCCTCAACCTACCGTTCAACACATGGAAAAAGCTTTTGAAGGTAACAAACGAGTAATTATCATTAATAAGATAGACTTACATTTCTGTATTACCATTACCATCCATAAACAGACTCCTGCAACATTTTCAATTTTGTTGTTTTGGGCCAACTTTAGGTATTCTGTTTTTCTCTATTTTTTTGAAGAAGCAGTTCTATTCTTTTGTTGGTTGTCCTTTTCTTTTTGACCCAATGCACTTATCCTGCTGTGGATTTGGAAGTTTAAGGAAGTTTTAAAACAAAATGCTAAAATTGATCAGCCAAATGTATTAATTCTGGAATTCTGGCCAGCTTGCACCAACATGCAGGTTTGTTTGACTTTATACTAGTCAGATACAGATATCAGATTTTGTACGTATTTAAAGGTTGATAATCATATATTGTTGTTTAAGATTTGTTAAGCTGGTCTTTATCTGCAGGCATCATATCTTTAATATGTATATCAGATAATTTTATGCATGTATATTTATTCTTATGTCTTTTACATTTCTTGCTACTTATGATAAAAACATATTTCAAGTTTTATATTTTGTATTTGTAGGTAACTTGTGTAGATGTACCGGTTATAGACCTATCTTAGATGGTTTCAGAACATTTACTAAGGTAAATATGGTACACTATCTTTATTACCTTACTAAAATAGTGAAAATTAACTTATTCAGCTTTAAATTTGTAATTGTCCAATGTTATCATAAAGTACTTTAAAATGTTGAATTGAGTATGTAGTAAAGTAACACTGTGTTTAGCAAACACAAGTACTTTATTGATAGCATGCAGAATGTTCAAGTTATTATAAGTTTTATGGTTTCCCTTCAAATTGCCTGAAAATAAACATACACATGCATTCATTTAAAAGAAATACTGGATGGCAAATTATGGTTTGCTTGTTTAACTGTTGGTAAAGATTGATGTCTGGCATGTCACCTTTCCATGAAATTCTTTTCCAAGAATATACTGGAACTTTAACTCTGATGCATACTATGTCAGAATTATGGCCCACTCTACTTTGAGAATTTATTTTATAGAATTGTCAACTTTGAGGTCAGTTATATCAGTAACTTTGTTTTCTTGTATATTAAATGTACATTTCTTATGCTTAGTAACCCTCACTGGTTTTAAATTTTTAGCAATTACATAATTATATAGTTTCTAGGGACAGTAATACCAAGCTAATGAAATTGATTCACTTACAACACCAAATCTTGACATGCAGTGTACTGTTTTATTAATGCATTGCCATCTGGACAAAAGCCACTTGACCCAAAAGCCCTTTTGATTATTAAATAGAACATTATCCAGAACTCAGCAAAAGTGGGGTTTTCCCAGCTAATCCAGAGGTTCAAACAAACTTTCAAGGTACACTACCTGTCACAATAGATAATGATTAGTCAACCTGTTGTGCTTATTTTTGAAGCTGTAACTGTAACAGTTTTTTTGTACCGACGGATTAGCTGGATAAAACCCAAATACTCATGAATTCTGGAGTAAGTCAAACAAAAAACCCTGGCCTCCCCCAACCCACCCCATTTTAGATGGACAATAGATCCTCAGCAGGATTTTCAAAGCTATCAAAAAAATATAAATAACCATATATGCATTTAAAATGTGATGTTGTATATTTTATGTTGTAATTGTAGAATAATTGAAATACTGTATATATACATACGTTATGCGTTTGCGACCAGCATGGATCCAGACCAGCCTGCGCATCTGCACAGTCTGATCAGGATCCATGCTTTTCGCTATCAGTTTCTCTACTTGTAAAATAGTTGGTAAGCGAACAGCATGGATCCTGATCAGACTGCGCGGATGCGCAGGCTGGTCTGGATCCATGCTGGTCGCAAACACACTATGTTGGTTTTGTCATGATGCGGCTCATATATTGTATATATACAGGAGTACTGTGGTATGGGTGAAAACTGCTGTAGGAATAAAAATGGTAACAACAATATCCAGTCACAGGATGGGGTATGTTTATACTTGCTGAATACATCGTAACCATTTCAATATTGATTTTATGTATTAAATGTTTAATGATGTTTAATGTTTAAACCATAAAATCTTATTAGATATTTATGGTCATGTGTGACAGATTGTTGAGAAAAGTTAATATTATATTTTGGTAATAGTTTTTATTATGTTATAAAATGAAACATTTGCAGCTGTAAGGTTTGTGATTTCTATGATAATTGAATAACCTTGAAAACATTTTGTAACTTGATGTACATGAATATGTTTTTATAAAAGGAGTTAACTGACCTAGTCCGAGGGTTTTCATTATTAATAGATTGGTAATCCATATCATCAGTTAAAATACTGTTAAAATCGGGTGTATTTTTAGCCTGTAGATTAAAATACTCCCCTAGACCCCTGGCTAAATTGGTTGTTTTAATAGCCACATCTGTTGCTTCAGATAAAAATGAAAACCCTTCTTGGGTGACTTATAATGAAGAGTGCAACAATAGATTATACTGATTAACATATTTTAATATGTTTATATATGTGTATATAAATAAAAGTATAAAAATAAATTCAGGGGTATAGACCTACAATAAGGTGTGTTAAGATTTTCTCATCCCCTGAGTTTCCCATAACTATAGGGGCAAAATTTTTAGAATTGCACCCTCACTTTATCAAATCTACATATTTTGTAGAGAATAATAAAGGTAAAATTATAACTTTACTCCATTTACAACTGGTTAGGATAAAAAAATATATGCCTATAGATAATTGCTATGAAAAATTTCTTAAAATATCTTTTTTAATGTATGTGTACTTTAGTTTTACACCAGATACAGCAATATATATATTACTGTCATCTTTATATAAGTATAACACAAATATTATAATTGCCAAATAGATAGATTTATTTCGGCAAAGGAAGCATATACATAGTTGACAATATAACATAGGATAAAATAATGAGCATTATAAAATACTATATCACATACGAGAAAACTATGACATGTTAGTGCAACACATGCTGTGAGATTAACAAAAGCTTAATTACATCATAAATTAATGTAAAGTAAATGTCTGTGAATTCAATGTAAAGTAGTGAGAGAAAGATAATAATGATTTAATTAAGTGTAGCTTACAAACTGGCTAATTTGTTGAGATACATAGAAAGATTTATTATTGCAACTACTTCACGCCTGAATACCTCAGTTTTATCGGTTAATTGTTTACAACTCTCGTCTGTTTCTAGTTCTTGTCTGTCATAAGTCCTATTTTTTACATCCACCATTTACATAATAAGTATTTATGTACTCACTAGCATGTCAAATAGAAAATAATACACAAAATTTAGAACACTTCTGATTATATAACAGATGATGTAGATGTTAATTAGTTTTACAATTTTTGGTATATTTTTTACAGGTTGGAACATCACTTGTTAATGCCAAAGAATTCTTGCCACTAGATGCAACACAAGATCCAATATTCCCACCTGAATTACAGGTAATTTACCATTATGTTTATCACATGTACATGTATTAAACTACATTTTATAAGTGACAAAACATGTCACCTGTCACCTACTACAGTCAAAATTGATAATACTTTTACCAGAATCTATATATAAAAAATACATATGTATAAAATGTTTTACCACATGTTTAAAAAGATTACAATATTATTTATTAGTTAATCACAAATATTTACCACAGTTTATAAGTAAATGGCATGTCATTTACCACAATTTATAAGTTAATCACAAGTATTTTACCACAGTTTTTCAGTTAATCACACATAATTTACCACAGTTAATAAAGTTAATTGTATCAGTGATACTCTATTTAGTATAACATCTTACAGTAGACCATCTTGTAATTTCCATGGTCTTATATATGTCACCATTTCTCATAGCATTATTAACTGACTGATATGTTAAATATTTGATATGTTGATATCTACACTCAGATAGAATTTCAGGTTATTGGGTCAAGGTCAAGGTCACTGAGGATAAAAGTAGATTTTCCTACTATTTCCCCTAGTAGAACAATGTTTAAGCATTGTTAAAGCCACATCAAGCAGCATCAGCATTCAGTGTTACTGATATTCTCATATGTTTATATGTTTTCAGACATCTTCCAAATATGACACAGATTATCTGGTGTATGAAGGTGAAAGAGTGATCTGGTATAGACCAACTAAATTACAGGAATTGTTAGATCTCAAATCAACCCACCAAGATGCTCGACTTGTGGTTGGCAACACGGAAATAGGTCAGTGAAAGATTTCATGATATAAATACATCTTTGACATTTAACCCTTAACCTGCTAAATTTCTTAAATGGACTTGTCCAGTTTCCATTTATGGAACTGTCCATTATCATTGATGGGTATACCAAGATGAAGAATTACACTAAATTAGCCAACAGTATAGAGCCTGGTCAGACATCATAGATGTTCAGGTCATACTGTCTCTATACTCAGGTGGCAAATAGATATACATGTGAGAACAAATATTTTATATAATCATATACTTGATAGTTCTAATTTTTAGACCTTCCATGTAAATGACTGCTTCAGTTTGATAGAGAAAGATAAAGTGTACATTAGCAGTACCATACTTGGTTTATACAGAATTTATTTTAGTTTGATTGTGTAGGAAGCTATAAGCTTATAGACACACTCTGGAATCCGTTCCTGGAACCAACCAGTACTGATCATGAACAGTGAGTGTAAAGTTTCTTGCTCAAGGAAACAACAACTTGCCCCTGACGGCATGGACGGGGTTTGAACCAATGGGGCTTGTGATCATTAGATTATTAGTCCGACACGTTAATCACTCCGCCATGCCACCACTACTTGTGTTTCAGGTGTTGAGATGAAGTTTAAGAACATGAAGTACCCTGTGATGATAGCACCAACACATATACCGGAGCTTGTTGATATTACCCACACAGATCTAGGCATAAGATTTGGGGCCTCAGTTACACTCTCCAGGATTGCATCAGGAACTTAAACAAGCTATAGGCAAATATCCAGGTATGAATTTTCATGTTGATTCTATATACCACAATATATCTCACACACAGTATAACTTAAACTCTATATATCTCATATAATATAAATGAATGTAGCAATTATTTGTTTGTTCCTCACTTCTTTTGGTGATGCTAATATTTTATTAAACAAGAAATGGCAATGCGTTTCCTAATTATATGCAGAAGAAAAAATAGTTGTATTCACTATTTATGACATGAAATATTTTCATGTAATATTTTGACATAACATAGTTTCTTTGTTAGATATATGACCTGTAAATCTCTACTGGTTTCTTGTACTTTCAGAACCAAAGACAAGAGTATTTACAGCTTTTGTAGAGATGTTACGATGGTTTGCAGGATACCAGATTAGAAATGTTGCTGTAAGTAAATTAATTATATGTTGAAATAAATAAATATTGCATAATCTTATAATGGATGAACCCTGTTGATTAGCTCACATGAGAAGCAACATAAGGTCTAAGGACCTCTGATTTGTTGGCTTGTATTGTAGTAGAAGCATTTGTTTAGTTCAGATTTAGGATGGTTTGATTGTGTAGGAAGCTACATAGGCATAAACACACTCTCAAATTCATTCCTTTAACCAACCAGTACTAAGCATTGTGTGTAAAGTTACTTGCTTAAGGAAACAACAACTTGCCCCTGACAGGGATGGAATCCACATGGCTAGAGGTCCTTAGATTACTAGTCTGACACGTAAACCACTCGGCCATACTGCCACATAGGCATATATTTTACAGTGATATCTTTCATGCTATGGTTCAAATGAAGGATTTGGAGAGAAGTGGATGTACATATTGGAAATGGAGAATATATTTCTTTTACAATATTATTCTTTACATGTATATTGTTGATGTGTTTACAGGCTGTTGCAGGTAATATTATAACTGCTAGTCCTATCTCAGACTTGAACCCTTTATTCCTGGCATCGGGTGCCATATTGGAAGTACAAAGTAAAGGTAAGATTTCTTAATCTGTTTTAATTATTTTAATAATGTAAGAACATTTATAAATTGTTCTATGCAAATAAATGCACAACCTTGTTAGTTTCTTTGATTATTTGTTTTTATGCCAAATTTCAATACATTTTTGGTCATATCTAGGTGGCCAGTCCACCTAAGTGGCTTACCTGGATAACTAACAAGTGATTACATTTCTCTGCAAATGACAGACTACATTACGTTTCTAGTAAACTTATCTTGGGTGTTTAAAATTATTAACATTAAGTTATAGACTTTGTTTGTGTAAGAACATTTGATATAGCAAGGATATGATGTATTTCAGAGGAGGGTAAAAGACAGGTTGTTATGGATGAGAAGTTTTTCCTTGGTTACAGAAAGACTGCTTTAAAGTCCACAGAGGTTGTGATAAATATACTGCTTCCTTTTACATCGAAGGTAAATACTACATTTAAAAACATGTTGCCATGGGGATAAAATCTACAATATCATTCAGATTAAAACATTAAAAAAAAACATGAAAATGATTATAGTTATAGAATCTGATCAAATGCTAGCTGGTCTGGCTAGAAATTGATGAGTCATGCAAATATTTATAGCTTTCTTTGAAACCCATATTATTGACTCTCTAGAAATACTATAGTCCTAATATTTTGCAAAGATGGTGCAAAATGGAGAAATTTACTATTCAAAACATGTATACATGTAGGTGTAGAACATAGCTGCAAGAGTTTTGTTTTAAAATCTCACCCAAAATAGAGAAAATAATAGTGAGGTTTAAATCTTGATTCCTTGTAATAGATGACACTGACCACTGATTATTAACTAAAAGAAAATGCATTGTTTTATGGGAACATTGCCCATTACAAAATCAAGTGTTGCAAGTTTGATTCCATGTACAGCATAAAATGAGTAAAAGTTGTCTAAAGCAGTTGCTTATGTCAGTTTTCTGTGGTCACTTTAAATAGGCATATCTAGACAAAGTGAAATGATTCATTTCTCCTATGTTAATTAGACAATCTATATTTTTGTGATACAGAATGGGTATTTAGTTGGTTACAAGATGTTATTATTGTGATACAGCATTTGGTGGGAATAATATTCTATTTTTATGAATGAGTATTTTGGTGGTTGCAAAATTTTATTTTTGTGATACAGAATGAGTATTTTGATAGTTACAATATTGTACTTTTGTGATACAGAATGAGTATTTTGGTGGTTACAAGCAAGCATATAGAAGAGAAGATGATATTGCCACAGTTAATGCAGGGATTTATGTACAGTTTGAAGATAACAGTAATGTTATAAAGAAGTTATCCCTGGCATATGGAGGCATGTCTGTTATAACTGTAATGCCCACAAAAACTATGTCAGCTGCTGTAGGAAGGTAAGGCTAGGATAAGTTATAGTTTTTAAATCACCTAAAAAAAATTCTTTTAATCTTATTCAGCATTTTACAGTTTTTGTGTCGCCTTGAAAAAGGCGACATATAGGTGTTACTTTTGTCGGCGGTGTCGTTGTCGGCGTCGGCGTCGGCGTCCCCTTAAGCTTGTCCGGAGCATAAGTCAGTCATTATAAGTCGAATTGACTTCAAATTTGGTATGCATGCTTCTTATAATGACCTGAAGTGTAGTGCACAAGAACGGGTACTCTGCACTTCTTATTTTTTGAAGTAATTACCCTTTGTTAATTTTCATACTTTATTTTTGTCCGGGCCATTTCTCCTCAAGTATAAAAGCTATGGACTTGAAACTTCATAGGATGATAGATCTCATTAAGGAGAAGTGCAGTGCACAAGAACTGGTACTCTGCATTTCTTATTTTTTGAGTTATTGCCCTTTGTTAATTTTCATACTTTATTTTTGTCCGGGCCATTTCTCCTCAAGTATAAAAGCTATGGACTTGAAACTTCATAGGATGATAGATCTCATTAAGGAGAAGTGCAGTGCACAAGAACTGGTACTCTGCATTTCTTATTTTTTGAGTTATTGCCCTTTGTTTATTTTCATACTTTATTTTTGTCCAGGCCATTTCTCCTTAAGTATAAAAGCTATGGACATGAAACTTCATAGGATGATAGATCTCATTAAGAAGAAGTGCAGTGCCCAAGAACTGGTACTCTGCATTTCTTATTTTTTTAGTTATTGCCCTTGTTAATTTTCAAACTTTATTATTGTCCAGGCCATTTCTCATAAATTATAAAAGCTTTTGACTTGAAACTTAGTAGGATGATAGATCTTATTGATACTGAGAAGTGCAATGCATAGAAACTGCTGCTCTGCATTTCTTATTTTTTGAGCTATTGCCCTTTGTTGATTTTCAAATATCATTTTTGTCCCTGCCATTTCTCCTAAACTATATTGTTCACAAGGCGACACATCCGACTCGCGGAGTTCTAGTTCTATTAAATTATTAAAAGATTATCAGAATTTGCACCTAATGATGCTAACTTATATGACACTATCCATGTCATCATGAAAATCTTAACCTGTTATGTGTTCTTATTTGTAATATCCCTGATTATATAAAACAGGGACAAGAAATCTATTTCTCGGTCAGTTTTAAACAATGTGATATGACTTATATCTCACTGGTAAAAAATTTATCATTTATGTTTTATAATTACATACTGGTCATTGGCAACAACACTGTATAGGTCATATGTCAACTTTCCAGCTTTACTGAGATCCTCCACAACCATTAAAGCTGAAAAGTTGCCATATGACCTTTACAGTTTTGGTGCAGCATAAATCACAACCAAAAAGAAAAAAGGTAAATGCTAAATATAGGTTGCATCATGTTTATTATTAAATCATGAGTCTATATTTTGTGGTGTATTTGTATGTTACAGGAAGTGGGATGAAAGTCTAGTCACAGATGTATGCAAGCAGCTAGCCGATGATCTCCCGTTACAAGCTGGAGCACCGGGAGGGATGGTTGAGTACAGGCGAACCCTTACAATCAGTTTTTTCTTCAAATTCTACCTCACAGTACAAATGCAACTACAGTCTATGGTAATTTGCACTAAAATAGTCATTTTATTCTGAAATTGCTTTCAATTAAGCTATGCTTTTGGACTTCCTTTCTATGTTCATAATGCTTGGACTATTTTGCTTTTCTTTCAGTTTTTACTAACAATCTGACTTTCACTTAATTCCTGCCTTTAACACTCACGAGAGGGGTTGGCAGTATCCAGACATAGATGGATATATATTTATATTGAATATTTGTTGTCAATCAGACCTGATTTCTATCCATGATTTATATTAAGAATTATTAGCCGTGTTCAAGATGCCAAACAAACTAAGTTAGAATGATATTATTATCAGTAATATTATTTTGTTTCACTTTATTTTTTTCAGCACCTATCAAAAACCAAAGTACCTTCATACTTCCATAGTGCCACGCCCCCATTTCACCGTGACTCGTCAAAGAGTATTCAGATGTACCAGGAAGTAGCCCCAGGGCAGTTAGAAGATGACCCCGTCGGTCGTAATATCAAACATATGTCAGGAATGAAACAAACTACTGGAGAAGCCATTTATATTGATGATATGCCTAAACTTCACAGTAAGTGTTGTCAAAATGATTTATATTGACAATATGCCTAAACTTCACAGTAAGTTAATGTAGATTACATATAAAACTGACAATATATCCTGTTATTTCCAGTCAATTTTTGTCTACATGAACAATATATTAAATTCAGAGTGAGACTAATAAAAAGTGTAGGAGCACCACTCTAAATACCATATTCCAGTATATATCAGACTTGAATGATTAAATGCTAAAAACTCAACTTTTCATCCGCTGAACTGGACTTTAAGACATTTTATTCATCTTTTCATGCCGATTTATAAACTATAATAATTGAAAATGCTAAAATCAACGTAAAAAGTGATATTTTTCTACTTTGTGATCATGATTTTGTCAAGTGTCTAGCTATGCTTCTTCGACACTGTAGTGAGTTAAATCCTTAATTCATAAATAGTTTAAGAATTGATGTAATCACATTAAAATCCTTGTTAAAAGAAAAAAAACTAGCTGAATGTCATTTATTTTGCTGTTTCAGGCATTTGTCTAAGATCAGGTTTTTATACTCATGATAGGACTCTTTTTCTATTTTTAAAGCCAAATATTAAATTCAGGGTTTTCTTTATTATTTTTTTGATATTTGAACATGCACCCATATGATAAACTTGATATACTGTCTGAATTAGTGATATGTTACAGTTGATTATTTGTGTAACAATGTGTGTTGAAGTGAAAGATATACAGTGACTGTGAGTGATCCAGATTATATCTCACTGGTCATAATATTTTACTAGCTAGGAAAATAATGAATTATATTTATATCCATTCCTACCCTTTGGCCTGTTAAACACCTTAGTTTTATTACTTTTTTATGATGTCTACAAAAGAGCTGTATATGGCATTTGTAACCTGCAAAAAAAAAAAAGATTTATATATGTACCTAGACCTACGCACTGGTCTGTTAAACACCTTAGCTTTATTATTATTTTTTATGTCAACAGATGAGTTGTATATGGCATTTGTAACCAGCAAGAAAGCCTATGCTAACATTGTCAATGTTGATGCATCAGAAGCGCTGACAATGCCTGGGGTTGTGGACTTTATCTCTCACAAGGACGTCCCCGGTCACAACAAATGGGGAGCTACTATTCCAGATGATGAGGAAATCTTTGCTTCATCTCAGGTATACAAACAGTATATGTCCCAAAACTCCATATGGGACATTTAAAACTAATCCCCGTACCAGTCAATCTTTTGATTCAATCCTGTGTGGCTATTGTTTTCCATAGAACACATAACTGAACTTTTTGAATGCTTTCTATGATATTAACTTGTGTAGTCACCAATATTGGGTCAGTCCTGCTTTTCCACCATAGTTTTTGATTAATGTTTGACACATTGGCATATACTTGTTTTCAAGGATAGATATTGTGTGTATATTGGTAATGTTGTAAGTACATTGTGATAAATAATGTGTTTATATTGTAGAAAATATGTTCATAATTTTGTACAATATGTTATAGGTACTATGTGAAGGACAGATTATAGCTGGAATAGTTGCAGAAACTCAAATACAAGCACAGAGAGCAGCTAAATGTGTTAAAGTGGAATATGAAGAGTTAAAACCAATCATCACTATAAAGGTAAATATTAATTCATGTATTTTTGTTTGAGTTTGCTCCCTTTGCTTGTAAATAATAATAGTCAGTTATTGTGGTTTTGTCTTACAGAATGTATAACAGCAGACCTGCAGCTGATAATATGATCCGAGGATTATTCTGTCAGAATCTGAAAATAATTGAACACTATTAATCCATTTACATTGACAGTTCCCTATAATACAATGTAGTTGAGTAACAGAGTTTTACCACAGAATATATCATATGTGTCATATGAGGGAGCATTAACATAGCTCAAATTAGGCTCAAACCCATAATATCTAGTTTGAGAGGAATACACCTGGACCATAAGCTCATCTATTTCCTTACTAAAAAAACAACAACAAAAAAAACAAAAAAACGCATGAACTAGCTGTACTGTTATATAGAAAGATATTAAGGTTGGATCATTCTATAGAAAACAACTGTCAGTTAACTGTACTGTATAATAGGGTACCTTCAAGGCCTGATCATATAAAAAATGTACTGTAAATTATTAAAACCGGACCATTCTACAGTAAACCATCTGTCAGTTGACCATATTTTAATGTAGTTACCTAGTAAGCTATTGAGGCTGGATCATTTTACTGTAAACCTATGTCAATTAACTGTATTTAAAAGGGGAAGCCATAAGACAGGATCATTCTATGGTAAACCATGCCAATTAAAGGTACTGTAATATAGGGCTGAATTATTCTTTTGTAAACCTTTGTCAATTAACTATTATACTGTAATAAAGAAAGTATCTGGGGGGATCATATTACATTTAACCTCTGTCAATTTACTATATTGTAATAATTATAGGAGGCTATTGAGGCGGGATCATTCTATGGTAAACCACTGTCAATTAATTGTGGTGATGTGAATGCAGCATTCCAGCAAGCTGATCATGTGATAGAAGGTGAATGTCATGTGGGTGGTCAGGAACATTTCTATCTGGAAACACAAGCTGTCATTGCTGTGCCTAAATTAGAAGATGGTGAAATGGAAATGTTTGTGTCCACACAAAATCCTACTGAAACACAGGTAAAATGTTTCCTCTTAAATGTCCAAATAAAACAAATAAACAATACAGTAAACTCTTCTTATAGCAAACATTGTAATAGCAAATTTTCGGTTATAAAGAACAATAAATTTCCCTTCTTTAATGAATGAAAAGAATAAGTTAAAGCTAAGGAATTATTGTTTATAAGGAAATAAGGGAAAAGGCATTTGGTTAAATTCAACTGAAAAATATGGTCTACCTTATTTTCTACTTTCATTTTATCTGCAGGAATCAAAAATCTGTCAGATGTATTTGTTGTTATTTCAGTACAAATTGGAAATATAACTTGTTTGAATATTTTTCTTTTAAAACTATAACAACATACCTTTCATTGTCTTTAGCATCAATTCCTACTTTTAATTTGAATACCTTAAATTTTAACCCTGTATCTTCTGCCACCATAAGTGATTAGTGCAATTTGACTCTATACTGTTGGCATGCACTGTACCAGATACAAGTGACATTTTAGAGAAATACATATCACTAATTGACTATGTAAAGGGTGAGTACTTGTAGACTGATCTTAATTCAAAGCACTGGGCTTCTGCATTACACAAATAGATAAGGATAAGTAGAAATTTACACTGACCCTGCAGGCTTTTTTGTAATGACTTTTCCCTGCTTTGAATTTCAAATAGTCTGTTCAAGTTAAGGGTATACCAATATCAATTAAAATACAAAAAATTGATCTACTAACAGGGGAGAGCCATTGTCTGACTGCATAGATGTCTATATTGTTGACAAATACTAATAATATCTGTCATATGTTATGATTCAGATCGGTATATGGGTGGGTTCCCGAGGGACGGATATTCCCATCCAAACCACAAACATGTGTCAGATTTTCTTGCATATTCTACCATATTCCATTATACTTCAAATACTTTCCCTTAATAAAACAATTTTCCATGGAAATTTAAGTCATTTCACCCATAACTATTTTCTTACAACAGCATATGAAATCAATCACAACTTCATTCATAACAGTAAAATTACATCATCCTAAGCATGGGTAAATCTAACGGAAAGACTAGCGTTGGTTTAAGCATGTAGGGTAAGCATTAATTAATGCCGTGTATAATTACAGAGTGTTACAGCAGAGGCATTAAATGTTCCTGCCAACAGAATTGTTGTCCGAGTGAAACGGCTAGGTGGTGGGTTTGGAGGGAAGGAAACCAGATCCATTATCATTTCTACACCTGTTGCTGTAGCAGCCAACAAGTAAATAACAGTTATTGTTTATATCATACATGTATTTGTATTAAATATTTATTTAAAATCAAATGGTTGCTGTTTAAGTATATCATTTATATGTACATAGGAATCTTGTCCGCCTCCGTGGTTGAGGGGTTAGAGTCAATGACTTCTAATCCAGTTACCTCTCTGGCGTGGGTTTGATCCCCGGGAGATGCTTTGGTAGTTTAGCGCGGAGGAAGGTAGTCTAGTACTGGTGTAACTCTCCAGGAACGATGGTTAGGAAACTACTCGCCTATATGACTGAAATACTGTTGAAAAAAGGTGTAAAATGAAACAAACAAACAAACAAACATAGGAATCTTGTTAAACTTCTTCATCTATATGCCCACAAAGGGTAGCATATAGTAATTGCACTGTCCATCAGTCCTGTCTGTCTGTCCATCTGGTAATCTTGACTGCGCTTCATCTCAAAAACCGCTGAGGGGATTACAGTAAAACTTCACAGGATTTTTTGTCACCATGCTTAGTTGTACATAGTATCGTGATTTTTTGTATGATATTTTTTTGCACAGTAATGGCCCCTTAATGGTCAATTTTCAAGTAAAATAAGCTTGTCCACACTTTATCACCAAAACTGCTGGGGTTTTTCAGTGAAACTTCACAGGATTGTTTGTTACCAAGCCTAGTTGTGCATACTCTTGATCCCTTGATTTAGAGGCCAAGACCTTAACCACTAAGCCATGGTCCTTTTCATTGTTCAAAATTCACAGTATTGCTATGATGATATAGGTATATAATATATATTTTTTAGACTAGGACGTCCAGTACGTGTGATGTTAGATCGTGATGAGGATATGTTGATGACAGGGACTAGACATCCTTTCTATGCAAAATATAAAGTAACATTTCTCTTAATCTATGAGTGTTTATTACACCCTTATATTTTATTAATGAATGAAGTCTTATTTTTAAATGATAAAATGATATGCTTTAACAAAGATATTGATTGCTGGAGCCCATTTAACATGGATATGTTTGTAAACTTTTTTGTAAAACTATGTTAGAAAGGCAGTAGCATACATGTACATAGAAAAAAACATTAGAAATTATGCATTGCTGAGCTTAGAATACATAAATGTATTACATTGTAATACTTTATTACTGTATTTTTCAAAATAAAATATCTGCATAAGGAAAGGTTTTACTTTAATTGCATAATAATAGTATTTTTTGAATGCCTTCTGCCATTATTGTTTGTTTGGGTTTTACGTCACACCGACACAGTATAGGTCATATGGCGACGTTCCAGCTTTACAGGTGGAGAAAGACCTTAGGTGCCTTTCCGTGCATGATATCAGGCACAAACGGGCACCTGAGTAGAACCACTGACGTTCCGTAAGCTAGCTGGATAGCTTCCTCACATGAAAGAATCCAAAGTCCCTGTCGGGATTGGAACCCACAGCAGTGAGGGGCAAGTGGTTTGAAGTCAACGACAATAACCACTCGGCCATGGACGCCCCTTTCTGCCATTAAATAGCTCTTGCATTGTTAAAAACCTTTGAACCTACTCTATTTATAGATTAATCTTTGAACCTACTCTATTTATAGATAGGATTTATGGATGGAGGAAAGATAACAGCATTAGAGGTTGACCTTTATAGTAATGCTGGTATGTCACTGGACCTATCATGGGCTGTAAGTATCCTACATTATATCAATTCTAATGTTCGTGATTCTGTGGAAACCATCCGGTAAGCTCAGTAAGTAGAGCAATGGACTGTGAATTTGATGACCCAGGCTTGAAACCGGGAAGGTGCAGGTCACTTCGGTTGTCATAGATTATCAAATCTTTTCTATAGTCATTTGGACTGTACCTCTACTCTGGTATGTACAGAAGTTTCAGTTTCTTGCGAAAGTGAAGGCAACTTGTACTGGTACCACCACCAGTAATGTTGTAGTTATCTCTATCTTTGATAATGGAAGGATTTTATTGTATTTCTGTCCCAGTCTTGTTCTCCGATTCCTCTAGGAATTATTCAAATACATAACTCAAACTTTTTAAATTATTATGAGTTTATAATCCATTTAATTTTGAACATAATTATATTATGTCTGTTATAGGTAACACAGCGTGCAATGTTTCATATAGACAATGCATACAAGATTCCTAATGTTCGTACAACAGGCCATGTATGTAAGACAAATATACCATCCAACACAGCGTTCAGAGGATTTGGTGGACCGCAGGGCATGATGGTAGTTGAACAGTGTTTTACAGATGTAGCGTACACCCTGGCGGTATCATCTGTAAAGGTAGAAGTATTAATGTCATACTGATTGTTGTTTATAACAGAGATATTCCAGAAACTCTGTAATTGTCCTACCCATCTTAAGTACTGAGGTACAAACAACATTTTACAGTAATAATTTGGTAAAAATATCTACAATAAGCACAACATGTTGACCATTCTTTTGTGAACGGTAGCTCACTGTTACATCATAACTGTAAAAGTTTGTTTGTACCTTTGGATTAGATGGGAAAAACCCATATTTGCAGAGTTCCTTGTAACATCTGTATCTTGTGAAGTTGCTACCATCAAAGTCAGACTTGATCGAGGTAAACTTCATCCAAGTATTTTACTGTGTTGGGTAACCTTTTTTTATCTCATTTAATTTCAAATGTAAAATGGAAGTATAATTTCAAGCCTGAGTATAAGAAAGATTTGACCTGTTCTTGTTTCAAATTTACAAGCATGAAGAATTATTATTTTAGAAAATAATATGTGATATGTTGCTTGGATTTACTTACAATACCTTATTTATTAGTCATATTTCATTTAATTGACCTTGACATATACTTCAGATAAGGGAGCTAAATCTATATCAAGAAGGGGACATAACTCATTATGGGCAGGAACTTGTAAACTGTACTATCCAGAAATGTTGGAACGAATGCAAGACCCAGAGTGAATATTTCAGACGTAAAAAGGAAGTGGATATATTTAATAGGTTAGTTCACCGTTGTGAATTGAGCTCCATCTTTATTTTATAGAATAAATATTTTAGAGAAGAAAACTTCAAATTAAATTGTTTCTTTAAAGACCCATTATGCCTCAAAAATGCTTTTATTTTTATTTCTCCAAAGCTTTTTAATTTTGCTGTACTTTATAGTATCCAAAAAGTTATTCATTGGCCAATTACCAGAACCAACTTTTTCATCACTGTAAGTACAGTTATAGTGAATTAGTATATAGTATGGAAGTCAAAATACAACTTTGTTTACATTTTGCTACTTTAATGACAAATTTTTAGGTAATGAGCACTAAACATTTCTCTGAAACCATTTTTCCAACATTATGAAATTCATGTTTGCCCCTTCTAAAGAAGTAAAATATTTGTTTGTTTCTGAGGCATAATGTGTCTTTAGAACAATACAATTGTAACACAGCATGACATCAGACCGTCAGTATTAACATTCAGTTTTAAACTTAACCCATTACTTCATGAGCATTTTGTGAAAAATGGCTGTTTTCATTGAAAAGTCTCCCGTTACAAGTTCAAATTGCTATAATACTATAAAAACTGCTTCAACACTAATCAAACTTGGCACAAATGTTGACTGGACCATTGCCCTTGCAACAACATGCTCAGGCTTAAATTTTCTGTTACCATGGCAACGAGGGGACATCTCAAAATTGCCAAAAATCACTATTTTGCGTTGATTTTTTCCATCAAAATTGATTTCAAGTTGCTGCAACTTCTCAATGGATTGAGATAGAGTCAAATGCTTTTCAGCGTTGGTTACACGTTACCTTATGATCAATCTGGGGTCATTTACAGCCTCTCACAAGTCCAAAATTTTCTTGGCGATGAGCGGGGACTCCGCTCCCCTTCAAACCCCCCAAACAGAAGGGGGCACATCCCCCTTCTGGCAACCCCCTGATGTATCTTTTGGTTGGGGGGCCGCGCCGAAAAAGAGGTCACTTTTTTTAACAACATTTCTCAAACAAAAACAAGTGTTTGGGGCCTAAATAAGGCATTTTTTCATCATTTGAGACAACAAAAAAGGGGGGGGGGTGAAAAAGGCGTTAAAAGGCGTGTATATGAAGTAATGGGTTAATCTATTTTATTAAAATATTCAGTTTTTCACAACATTGTTTTCCTTGCAGCATAAAAAGAATGTTATTACAAAAAAAAAACCCAAAAGGCTTCATTATGTTTTTTTAAAAAAATTCTAGAATTTTCCAGCAATAAGAATTTCCGTTATCAGTTTGTCTATTGTGTTAACTTTTATGAAAATTTGATTCTAAAAGATTGATTTATTATATCCACAGTGAAAATCGTTGGAAGAAAAGAGGTATCACAATGGTGGCAACAAAGTTTGGAATTTCCTATACTGCTCAGTTCTTAAATCAGGTACAATTTTTTTCTGACATATTAAAGGCACTCCACTGAGATTTATTGACATGACAGGACTGCAAATATTTTTTCGAGATTTTTGTACCTACTGATGTAGGTCTAGACCAGTTATTTGTGAGTACATTTTCAGGTCAGTCCCTCTCTCCCTTTTTCTAGAATGATCATTTTTATAGTGCAAATAAAAAGAGTTTCGCTCAAAACTGGCTAAAAGTTGTTTAAAATGTCTCATTTAATTCTGTGTATATTTTTTTGTTGTCCTTTGCAGATTGTTCCATTTTAACTGCTTCACTTGATATTCGTTACATTTATGATTTTGAAAATTTATGTTTCTAAGCATTTGGACCTCAGTGGTGTTTAAATTTTGTGTATAACAGTTGTTGACTAATGTCCTCAGTTTAGAGACAAGCTATACTTTATTTCTAAATGGCTATGCTGCATACTATTTTAGGCTGAGGTTTAGAACTAGTAATTTTAAAAACATGAAAGGTACAACAGTCAGTCTGTTTTCTCTGATATAAAAACAAGCTATTCTATTAATTTCTTAATTTGAATTTTATTTAATGATGACCCCTTTGAAAGAGAGGGGGTTAATTGCTTTTACTGCGCCTGCCAATCCATCAATCAGTCGGTCAATCTGTAAAGCACACTTGTCTCACCAATAACTTAATAATACTATAGCCTAACAATCCTAAGACTTTGTGTGGAGGTTGGTCATCACAAGTTGATAATTCCTATTTATTTTAAGTAGTCGGTCAAAGGTCACAGTGGCCTTGACCAATAAATGTTAGTCCAACCAATAACTTGAGACTGAGCTAACAGCCCTAAGACTTTGTGTGGAGATTTGTCATGACTAGTAGATGACCCCAATAGATTTTAAGGTTAGTCAGTCATACAGTCAAAGGCCTCAGTGACCTTATCAAAACAAATTCATGTTTCATATAAAATATGTTTTAGTTATAGAAATTAAGAAAATCTTTGCAGTAACCAGCCAATTACAGTTAGGACAAGGTCACAGTGACCATGTCCTGATCTTTAAATGATTTACAATATAACATGACTCTATATTAGTAGGTACATGTATAAAAGCATACATGTTTCACAATGTAACATGTCTCATTAATTAATACATGGGAGGCATACATGGTTCACAAACATCTCTTTTGAAATTTTAGACATGCATATTTCATTGTAATATTTTGTAATAATGTTTTTTTGGTATAATACTTATAGGCTGGTGCATTGGTACATATATACCAGGATGGATCAGTATTACTAACACATGGTGGTGTAGAGATGGGGCAAGGTCTTCACACGAAAATGATACAGGTTAGATTTTATCATAGTATTTGCAGTTTATCAGTTTTCAAAAAGGTAAAATTTAAGTTATAATCCTGTTATTGCTGAAATCTTGTAAAGATCTCTTTATTTCCTTCCCAGGTACATGGCAATACAACATGGGGATATACTATATCCTGATACAATATGATAAACAAACTTCCAGCAGCACTTTATCAGCTGATCAAAAGTGTTTTCATTTCGCATGAAGATTCAATGAAATTTAATGATGAAGATTTTTTTTTTGAGGGGGGGGGGGGGGAGTGGTCGAGAAATCTTTCAACTAAAATTTAATATGTATTCATCTGAAGATATAGTTTTAGTATATACAAATATAGATATATGTGTTATTGACTTATCAAGGAATAAAAATTAAGTAAAAATGTATATCTTATTACTTTGAAATCATTACGATGTTATTGTATGTAAAAAAGAAAATAAACAAAAGCACAATAGAGCCTGGTCAGACAGTACAGGCGAGCGTTTCACGAACATTCAGTAAGTTTTGCGTATCTTTTTACGTAACTTTGGACTTACACAAAATGTAAATTTATATTAGTTGCGTTTCACTTAACCCTTTCGCTGCCAGAGGGTTATTGTTTTATTGATCACCTATTTGCCAGAGGGTTTTCTAAGAAATTACTATATTATTAATTTATATAATTATTATTATTTGTTATTAGTATTATAATAATTATATATGTTTCCAAATCTGTGAGTATAATAATAATTATTGTCGATGGTATAATTTTCTTTATATTTATTATTATTTTTATTATTATTATTATTAATTTATTATTATTACTATTATTATTATAGAAACGGCTAAAGCCGTCCATATGGCAAATACGCCGAAAATAACAGGGACGGCATAAGCCGTCCCTATGGCAGTGAAATGGTTAACAGTGTGGCAATTTACGCCAGTAATAAGTGAGCGTAACATTACATTTAATCTTACGCAAATGCGTAGCTAAGAAAGTTTAGTGAAACAAAAATAGATATGTAAGTTTTGCTAACGCAAAAAGTTACTTTTCAAACTCGAGTTAGTTAAGTATGTTAGTGAAAAGCACCTCAGATATGCTGGCTGATGTGGCTCTATACTGGTGGCAAGATAAGTTGTGATTGCTGCTAGAATTCAAAAAATTAACTTACCTTTTTTATTTGAATTAGGTTGCAAGTCGAGCTCTCAAGATTCCTATTTCAAAGATACACATAAGTGAGGTGGGAACTAATACAGTACCTAATACATCAGCAACAGCCGCTAGCTGTAGTTCTGATCTCAATGGCATGGCAGTTGTTGTAAGTTTTTATAATTATCTGTTAATATGTTACATCTTTACCTCTACTCTTACAATATGACTGTAAATTATTTGTTAGTATGTTACATCTTTACTTTTGAGGCCCACATGGAAGATTGGGAAACCAAGTGTATAGCTTCCATAAATAAAGCTTTTACTTACTTACTTACATCTACTATATAACATGTATTCAAAGCTATTCTACTCATTTCTACATTCAGATTTCTGATTAAAGTTTTTGTGCCATAATGTATATTTTACTGTAATTTCTTATAAAATTTACTATGAGCTTTAACTACACATGTTTCTTATCATCCTTTACATAATATATGAAAAAGTCTATGACCCTAGCACCTTTAATGTACTGGTAATACTTATCCTCCCCACGTAATAAACAAAACATTTGCTTAAAATTTGTTATTCAGACTTAAAATTATTGTTCCTTTAACACCATTCATACATATAACAAGGTTCATGACTCTTGGGTCTTCATATTTCAAGAACTAACTGCTTAATTAGGTTTCTTTTTATCAAAACTAACTTGAATCTTTATATTGAATATGGCACTTTGTATTTCAAATGCCATTCTCATTCATGGGTGTATGAATTATGGCCCATTATTATTTTAGGATGGATTTGTAAAGCAAATTGTCAATCGAAAGCCATATCCTGGTATAAACAAATACAGCAAAGTTATCTCTATATTATAAGATTCACCATTTGTATGACACAGTCAAGAACAAATGTGTTTCAAAGTGGATTTTTTACTAATTGTATATGGAACTTCAATGTTTTAAATTTTATGATATTAGTAAAACATATTATTCTCCAGTCTTTATTTATACATGTACTGTATAAGTGGTTAAGTTAGTGAAGCAGAAATATTGGCAAATTAAGGAAAATCACTAAAATTTCCTCTAGCGTAAATATCAACCAACCTGTCATTTAATTCTATGTGTACCCTTGCACAATTGGCTAATATTTCCTCATGTGAAATGTCTGGAATTTTAAATTTGCTAACTCTTCAACATGTGGAAATATCCACTTGTACAGTATATCTCACAATGGGCATTATAGCAATGCCAAATATACATGTATTAGTTTTTATATTTTGATTATATTCAATCGAATACGAATACGAATTTTATTAAGCATAAAACAAAATACATTGCTTATAGCCAATATAGCCAATCATGATTAATCAATTTTAACATACTTGATTACTTGGGCATAAATTTTCAATTTTCTAACATACATGTACTTTTAATGGATGATGAAATGACATTTACACAATGTTATAATAATGTTATAATGCCATTATAATGATCTCAATAAGATGTCATTTAATAAAATGTATATGGACCATTCTAGTTGACATATTATGTGTTTTGTGTAATAAGTAATAATACTTAATTCATTTTCATAGTTTCATTCATATGATTTCTATCATAAAAAAGGTGAAATCAATTCAATGAAATTGCTTGTTTATATACACTTATATAGGAATACATGGTGATTTAGCATTGTCTAGTGCTGCTCCAAAAGTTGTATAAGTTTTGTCCTTGGAATCAACCTTGGCCAAGCCCTGAGGTCCCCATTCTATGATCACAATGATTTCCAAGGGAGCTAATTCTAAAAACGAGCATCGGTCTTCAAATAGTTGTTTGAAATCAAGATAAGATTATGGATAACAACCAATGAGACCTACTTTTGCATTGAAGAATATATGACTTTCTAGCAATGATGAGCATTCTAGGGTAATTATGGCCATGTGTTCCCTATTCTGATGAATATTTTTACTTCTGATATGATTTGAACAATTGTACATGTAGCTTTAGGACCCTACACATGTTCATGCAGTATTTGTTTTGAATTATGTAAGCAACATCTACAGTTGTATACTACTTTTTTGTGAGAGGAATGTGGGCCCATTAGTCAGTCATGAAACCAAAACAAAACAAAAAGTTACAAATTATTAGTGTTCTACAAAGTTGTTCCCCTTGTTAGAAAAAAATTTACTCTGTTTGGTCAGTTCTTCATTATTGTCTAATAATAAAATGTATTTCAATAAGTGTAAAAAAGCTAAGTCATAAAGGTTAAGTTAAATGCCAAACAAAATTCTCCATATAAACAATGAGTGACATTATAACTAGAATAGGTCAGTTAATAGAATTATCTACACAATAACAACTTATTTAATATTTAGTTGTAACATTAGTTTAAACTTTATTTTTTCAATAAATTGTACATAAACAACATTTACAAACATTTCACAAGGAAATTCAAAAGACTGGGTTGAAAAAACATTCCTCATCAGTAAAGGTAAATTTTCAAAATAAGGATACAAAATTGTTGCAGTTAGATGTGAGGTCTTTGAATGTATAAGAATAAGAAAATATTTTATTGTTGAAATATCACTATACATGTAGAGATGACTAAGGTAACTTATGGAGAAATGACAGAAGAAAGGAAAAATGTAGGGGAAAAAATATTGAAAATGTATTTTATTTAAATATGTTTATTGAATCTTTGTTTGCAAGTTTAAACTTATGACCATTCCACAAGCATTATCAAAAGTGACGATCACTTTCTAAATGGTAGATCAGATTTTTCAGTTCAAAAGATATGGCATTTTAATTTAATGAAAATCTCATTCATGGTAGGGGTTTTAAAATAGTCACCTCAGCAGATTCACTAAGAACTCCAAGTTCACTTGCATATGTACTGTAGCATACATCAATTAATTTTTTTAATTGTTTTTCTTTTGAGATGAGAATGACTCGAGATTTTGTGCCATGCTGATCTATTTGTAGAAGTTTGTCACCACTAGCAACATAGATATTTCCTTCATCGTCGCAGGTTAACCCACGAGGGTTTTGAATTGTTTCATGTGTGTATTTAAAGAGAATATATCCTTTGACATCCAAAGCAATAACTGAATGATTTCCCTGGTCTGAAAGAAATAAAATGTCTTGAGCATTGTTGGCTGTGAGATATTTTGGTTCTTTAAACAGTGGTTCGCCGTCATTGTCAAAACAAATTTGCTTTTTTAAATAACCTTTGAAAGTGATAAACTGTACTTGCCACTCAGGTAGTGAATAGCTTGTTGGTATATTAATTGTTATAGCAAGACCTTCATCGAAAACTGCTATTCCATAGCATTTACCACAGGTATGAATGAATTCCACATCAGCATTGTCTGTATATTTACATATCTTTTGTTCATTAGGAATGGTGAAGTAGTATGTAGAAAATATCTGTGAAGAACTTTTGAACATAGAAATATCAGCAGGTGTACAGTCTTTTGATAGTGGTATATATTTTTTTTCTGTATGTCCAGACAGCTTATCCTGCCACTGCAACACTAGGTTGCAACCTTTATTGATTCTCGTCATGAAGCATCCTATTGAATTCCTCCATTCAGCAGCATTGTGTGTCAAACAAAATGGTTGAATAACGTGGTCAAAGGTGCATCTTCGACATGAGTAATTTCTTAGACTACATTCTTTAGCATTACATTCATAAAAACGATAATTTTGAAGTGTAACAAACTTTTTTTCAAACAGTTTCTTTTTGTTTCTCACTTTTGAGAATTCGTCTTTTCCTGTCAACACATGACTTTCAGATAGTGGAATTTTCTCATGATGTTGACAACAGTTTAAACACAAAAACTTTTCACACATTTGACAAAATCCAACAGCTTCATTTTCTATGGTTGCCTCACAAATTTCACAAAACTTATCAAATTTTTCTCTAAAGTTTACTTTCTTGTCTCCGTAATTTGTCAAGCGTTCTGTAAACCTCATAGTTTCAGTTTGAGCAGAATTTGTTGTTGGTTTAACAGTTTGGGTATCTTTTGAAAGTGTTGTTTTACGTCCAAGATATCGAGGTGCAAACCAGGTTACAAATATAACAAAAGATGCTAAAAAAGCAGTCCAAACTTGAATAAACTGAATTTCATCCATTTTGATTTAGGTGTAGTCACAAAATTTTATATTGTCTTCCTTGATTTGAAATCATATCCACTCTTTCAAATCTGTTATTTGTTATTTTGTTCCTTGTATTATTGATCTTTGATAGTTTTATGTTTTTGAATTACACTTCAAGGTTTTAGGTTTAAGCATTACCAGTAGGCAGAGATCTGCCGAGGACGCGATTTTGCGCCATTGGCGCTAAAAAAATTAGAATGGCGCAGGAAAATCGGCAGCAAAGGGCCATTGGCGCATCTAAAATCTGTGCCAGACTTATAAGAAAACAAAACTGTCTGCTGGGTTATTTAGTCATCCAGTCAAAACTGGTACCAACAGCAACATGTTACCCATGCTCCTGTAATTACGCATATTCTTTAGTTTATCCATTCCCCTATAGCTTTTGTCCATGTTATCTACTTACCGCATTTCTTCTCATAATCCCATTCCCACACAGATACTCATTTCTACTACCGTAAATTTAATCCAATAAAACAAACAAACAAATTATACAACTACTTAATATTTGAAATGATTATCGGTAACTGAAAAAAAAGTGTTGCTATTTTAAGAAATGCTGTAAGTTACAGTATAATCTGACAGGTGTTCAACTTGATCAACCCTAAGGTCACTCAAGTTCACGCAAGTTTTGGCTGATGAAGTGTAAAAAAAGATGTATATTTCGTCATCAGAATGTTTGACAGGGTGATTAACCAATCAGAGAAACATTGTGCATGACTTTTTTCATGATCAAAAGGTCTGTCGGCAAATGTCTTTGATGTATGCTGTCTACACAGAGGCATACAAGGGGCAATAAAATTCGTCAATATACATTGGTAAGGGACATTTTGTGCAAAGTAGGAACAATTAAATGGATAATGCACAATATAAGACATTACAAGTAAGAACCAGCAATTATGTGAATAAATTTGCATATCAAATTTTTGAGCAGCCATTAAAAAAATATTTTCATTTTTGCCTGCAATTAATATTAGTTAGAAAGTTACCATGTAGGCATAATTTTTAATTATTGGTAAAGTACTGAATTATAAGTGAACCACTTGTCATAAAATATGATTTAAGTTTTATTACCAGGGAAATTCAATTACATGTATCTACAAACTTTTTAACAGTTATTTTGGTCAATGTTTACTTATTTTCCCAAGGCCCATACTTTGGTAAAAATGGCCCATCATTTTCAGACCAAGTGGGCCCAGGGCCCAGTACTTTCAAATTCTTGGCAGATCTCTGCCAGTAGGTAATATCTATTTCTTTTGGAATGTGGAGAAAATTGTTTGACATTAAATATTGATTTTACTAGCCAAGGTTTAAACCTTAGGTTGGTTTTAAGATCAACTGTTTTTTTATGAAAATGGAAAAAGTTGTATTCTTAATTTATGTATTTATAGATAACATTGATTTTTCATACCAGTTTTCAGTATTATAAACTGTATATATACTGTCTTAAATGAGTATGTGACAATAGACCATTGATTATATTAATCCTTTAGAATGCAAGCAGCCATAATGGCTTTAAGAGCCCCCCCCCACCAATCCATATATAGCTCTACATTACTAGGCATGACCATACACCTGTGGTAGATTGTTTATATGTACATCAACTGAATATTATTATAATAATTATAATAATATTTTACTACATGTATATGAATCTTCAATGTTTTAGATTTTAGGATATTAGTGAAGCGATTCTATGAACATTATTGTATCTTTATTAATACATATACATGTACATCCCAAAAAAGGCAGAATGACAATGCTTAATATATCAGCCTTAATATTTTGATTATATTCAATCCTGATTAATCAGTTTGAATGTACTTGATAACTTGGCAATAAATTTTGTAATTCTTAGTAACATACTTTAAATGAATGATCAAATGAAATAACACATGTCATAATAATGTCATAATTATTTCAATGGGATGTCATTTAATAAAATGTATATAGACCATTCTAGTTGACACATTATGTGCTTTGTGTAATTATAAGTAATAATACCAAATTCAATTTCATAGTTTCAATCAAATGATTTCTATCATATAAAAGGAGAAATCAATTCAATAAAATTGCTTGTTTATATACTTATATAGGATATAACAATACATGGTGATTTAGCATTGTCTAGTGCTGCTCCAAAAGTTGTATAAGTTATGTCCCTGGAATCAACCTTGGCCAAGCCCTGAGGTCCACATTCCCTGATCACAATGATTTCCAAGGGAACTAATTCTAAAAACGAGCATCAGTCTTCAAAGTAGTGTTTGAAATAAGTTTTGATTATGGATAACAATGAATGAGACCTACTTTCTGCATTGAAGAATCTATGACTTTCTAGCAATGGTTATAAAAGTGAGCATTCTAGGGTAATTATGGCCCTGTGTTCACTATTCTGATGATTACTTGTACTTCTGATATGATTTGAACCATTGTGCATGTAGCTTAGGACCTTACACATGTTCATGCAGTATTTGTTTTGAATTATGTAAGCAACATTTAAAGTTCTATACCACTTTTTTGTGAGTGTTAATGTGGGCCTGTTAGTCAGTCATAAAACCAAAACAAAACAAAAAGCTACAAATTCCTGGTGCTCTACAGAGTTGTTCCCCTTGTCAGAAACAAATTCACTCTGTTTGTTCAGTTCTTCATATTGTCTAATAATAAAATCTATTTCAATAAGTGTAGAAAAAGCTAAGTCATAAAGGTGAAGCTACATGCCAAACAAAATTCTCCATATAAACACTGACATTATAACTAGAATAGGTCAGTTAACAGAATAATCTACATAATAACAACTACACGTATTTGTTTGTAATTAAATATTTATTTGTAACATTAGTTTAAACATTATTATGCCCCCGCCATAAATTGGCTGGGGCATATACTGTTACCCTGTTCCGTCCGTCCGTCCTTCTGTCATTCTGTCATTCAGTCATCATCAGTTTCCGTTCATTATCTAAGTAACCGTTGCACACATTCAACTCAAATTTGACATATGGATATGTCATGAGAAAATACAGGTCAAGTTCGAATAAGGTCATGGTATGATGATTTTTGGCAGAGTTATGTCCCTTTCACTTTGAAAATAATATGAAATTTTCAGTTTCCATTCATTATCTCCTCTAGGGTATAACACATTCAACTCAAATTTGACATATGGATATGTCAAAGAAATGCGCAGGTCAAGTTCGAATTTTGTCATGGTTCGATGATTTTTGGCAGAGTTATGACCCTTTAACTTTGAAAAAAAAAATGAAATTTTCAGTTCCCATTCATTATCTCCCCAACAGTTGTACATATTCAACTCAAATTAAAGATATGGATATGTCATAAGAATGCATTGGTCAATTTCGAATTTGGTCATGGTTTGATGATAGCTGACAGAGTTATCCCTCTTGAACTTTGAAAAAAAATCAGAAATTTTAAGTTTCCGTTCATTATCTCCCCAATGGTTGTACACATTCAACTCAAATTTGACATATAGATACATCTTAGGAATAAGCAGTTCAAGTTTGAATTTGGTCGTGGTTCAATGATTTTGGACAAAGTTATCTTTCTTGAATGTTGGAAAAAAATTGAATTTTCAGTTTCAGCACTCATACTTTTGTGGAAATGTATGTAGCCATTATTTTGGCTACAAATATGCAATATGCAATTTACAAAAGGTTAACACTGAATAGTTTCAGTGCCTTGAACTTTGTATAAAAATGGTTTGTGTTAACATTGAATAGTTTTAAGGGCTTTGAACTTAAAATGAAAAAAATAATTTGTGCAAACAAATTTGGAACTTAATATTATAACATTTGAAATTTTGGCTGCATGCGGGGGAATCCCTGGTGTGACAACACATTTCTAGTTTATTTAATAAATTGTACATAAACAACATTTACAAACATTTCACAAGGAAATTCAAAAGACTGGGTTGGAAAAAAAATTCCTCTCCAGTAAAGGTAAATTTTCAAAATAAGGATACAAAATTGTTGCATTTAGATGTGAGCTCTTTGAATGTACAATTAAGAATAAGAAAATATTTTATTGTTGAAATATCACGATAGAGATGACTAAGGTAACTTATGGAGAAATGACAGAAGAAAGGAAAAATGTAGGGAAAAAATATTGAAAATGTATTTTTCAAATATGTTTATTGAATCTTTGTTTGCAAGTTTAAACTTGACAATTCCACAAGCATTGTCAAAAGTGACGATCACTTTCTAAATGGTAGATCAGATTTTTCAGTTCAAAAGAAATGGCATTTTAATTTAATGAAAATCTCATTCAAGGTAGGGGTTTTAAAATAGTCACCTCAGCAGATTCACTAAGAACTCCAAGTTCACTTGCATATGTATTGTAACAGACATCAATTAATGTTTTAAATTGTTTTTCTTTTGAACTGAGAATGACTTGAGATTTCGTGCCATGCTGATCTATTTGTACAACTTTGTCTTCACTAGCAACATAGATATTTCCTTCATCGTCGCAGGTTAACCCACGAGGGTTTTGAATTGTTTCATGGGTGTATTTAAAGAGTATATATCCTTTGACATCCAAAGCGATAACTGAATGATTTTCCTGGTCTGACACAAATAAAATGTCCTTAGCATTGTTGGATGTGAGATATTTTGGTTCTTTAAACAGTGGTTCACCTTCATTGTCAAAACATATTTGTTTTTTTACATAACCTTTGAAAGTGATAAACTGTACTTGCCACTCAGGTATTGAATAGCTTGTTGCTATATTAATTGTTGTAGCAAGACCTTCATCGAAAACCGCTATTCCATAGCATTTACCACAGGTATGAATGAATTCCACATCAGCATTGTCAATTGCATATTTACATATCTTTTGTTCATAAGGAATGGTGAAGTAGTATGCAGTAGAACTTATGGTATTGTCGTCAGGTGTATAGTCTTTTGACAGTATACATATTTCTTTTTCATATCCAGATATATTATTCTGCCACTGCAACATTAGTTTATAATCTTTCTTTTTCTCCTTTTTCTTCATGAAGCATCCTATTGAAACCCCCCTTTCGTCAACATTGGGTGTCAAACAAAATGGTTGAATGTCGTGGTCACGGGTACAACTTGGTCTTGGGTACTTTCTACAATATTCAGATTCACATTGATAAAAACGATAATTTTGAAGTGTAACAAACTTTTTTTCAAACAATTTCTTTTGGATTCTCACTTTTGTGAATTTGTCTTTTCCAATCAACACATGACTTTCAGATACTGGAATTTTCTCATGATGTTTACAACACTTTAAACACATAAACTTTTCACACATTTGACAAAATCCAACAGCTTCATTTTCTATGGTTGCCTCACAAGTTTCACAAAACTTATCAAATTTTTCTCTAAAGTTTACTTTCTTGTCTCCATAATTTGTCAAGCGTTCTGTAAACCTCATGGTTTCAGTTTGAGCAGAGTTTGTTGTTAATTTTACAGTTTGGGTATCTTTTGAAAGTGTTGTTTTACGTCCAAGATATCGAGTTGCAAAAAAAGTTATAAATATAACAAAAGATGTAATAAAAGCAGTCCAAACTTGAATAAACTGAATTTCATCCATATTGATTTAGGTGTAGTCACAAAATTTTATATTGTCTTCCTTGATTTTAAATCATATCCACTCTTTCAAATCTGTTATTTGATATTTTGTTCCTTGTATTATTGATCTTAGTTAGTTTTATGCTTCAAGGTTTTAGATTTAAGCATTACCAGTGGTTAATATCTATTTCTTTTGTAATGTAGAAAAAATTGTTTGACATTTAAATATTGATTTTACTAGCCAAGCTGGTTTTAAGGTCAACTGTATTTTTATAAAAATGGAAAAGTTGTATTCTTAATTTATGTATATATAGATAACATTGATTTTTCATACCAAATTTCAGTATTATTAACTGTACAGTCATGTACTGATAAATGAGTATATGACATTTGACCAATGATTATATTAATCGTTAGAATGCAAGCAGCCATAATGGCTTTAGGAGCCCCCCCCCCCCCACACACACACACCAATCCTTATATAGCACTACATTACTAGGCATAACCATATACCTATGGTAGATTGTTTATATGTACATCAACTGAATATCTATTATAATAATATTTTACTACATGTATATGAATTTTCAATGTTTTAGATTTTAGGATATTAGTGAAGAGATTCTATGAACATTATTGTTCAATCTTTATTAATATATATACATGTACATCCCAAATTAGGCATAATGACAATGCTTAATATATCAGCCTTAATATTTTGATTATAATTCAATCCTGATTAATAAGTTTTAATGTACTTGATAACTTTGGCATAAGTTTTGTAATTCATAGTAATATACTGTAAATAAAGGATCAAATAACATTTACACATTGTTATAATAATATAATGCCATTATAAGTATCTCAATAGGATGTCATTTAATAAAATGTGTATAGACCATTCTAGTTGACATATTATGTGCTTTGTGTAATTATAAGTAATAATACCAAATTCATTTTCATAGTTTCAATCAAATGATTTCTATCATACAAAAGGAGAAATCAATTCAATAAAATTGCTAGTTTATATACACTTATATAGGATATAACAATACAATGGTGATTTAGCATTGTCCAGCATTGTCCTCCAAAAGTTGTATAAGTTATGTCCCTGGAATCAACCTTGGCCAAGCCCTGAGGTCCACATTCCATGATCACAATGATTTTCGAGGGAACTAATTTTTAAAACGAGCATCAGTCTTCAAAGTAGTGTTTGAAATCAAATATTTGATTATGGATAACAACGTATGAGACCTACTTTCTGCATTGAAGAATCTGTAACTATTTCTGTCAATGGTTATAAAGTGAGCATTCTAGGGTAATTATGGCCCTGTGTTCACTATTCTGATGATTACTTGCACTTCTGATATGATTTGAACAAGTGTACATGTAGCTTAGGACCCTACACATGTTCATGAATTATTTGTTTTGAATTATGTAAGCAACATCTATAGTTGTTTACCACTTTATTGTGAGCGGTAATGTGGGCCCATTAGTCAGTCTTGAAACCAAAACAAAACAAAACAAAAAACTGCAAATTTCTGGTGTTCTACAGAGTTGTTCCCCTTGTCAGAAAATAAATCCCTCTGTTTGGTCAGTTCTTCATATTGTCTTATAATAAAATCTCTTTCAATTATTGTAGAAAAAGCTAAGTCATAAAGGTGAAGCTTCATGCCAGACAAAACTCTCCATATAAACAATGAGTGACATAATAACTAGAATTATTTTTCATTTAAGATTTTAAAGAGAAAAACCAAGACAGAAATATCAATAAAAAAAGACTAGAAACGTGATCACGACTACAAAATAAGTAACAGAATGGCAAGCAAGAACAAAATAACCTATATATAGGTATTTAAACAACCTATCAAATTCAATAACACAAATTTAAATTAATCCAATCAGAAGTCTAAAAAATAACCGCTGACCAACGAGATAAGTTGATATAACCGGAGGTCAACTCGATTCAAATAAAAATTTATCATTCACAAGAATTAATTGATTTTACAGGTGTATTAAAATACGCTACGTGGTTAGTTGACAGATTTATCTACATAATAACAACTTATTTAATATTGATTTGTAACATTAGTTTAAACTTTATTTATTCAATAAATTGTACATAAACAACATTTACAAACATTTCACAAGGAAATTCAAAAGACTAGGTTGGAAAAAAAATTCCTTTATAGTTAAGGTAAATTTTCAAAATAAGGATACAAAATTGTTGCAGTTTGATGTGAGCTCTTTGAATGTACAATTAAGAATAAGAAAATATCTTATTGTTGAAATATCACTATATGACTAAGGTAACTTATGATGAAATGACAGAAGAAAGGAAAAATGTAGGGGAAAAATATTGAAAATGTATTTTTTCAAATATGTTTATTGAATCTTTGTTTGCAAGTTTAAACTTGATAATCCCACAAGCATTGTCAAAAGTGACGACCACTTTATAAATGGTAGATCAGATTTTTCAGTTCAAAAGATATGGCATTTTAATTTAATGAAAATCTCATTCATGGTAGGGGTTTTAAAATAGTCACTTCTGCAGATTCACTAAGAACTCCAAGTTCACTTGCATATGTACTGTAGCATACATCAAGTAATGTTTTAAATTCTTTTTCTTTTGAGCTGAGAATGACTCGAGATTTTGTGCCATGCTGATCTATTTGTATAACTTTGTCTTCACTAGCAACATAGATGTTTCCTTCATCATCACAGGTTAACCCACGAGGGTTTTTAATTGTTTCATGGGTGTATTTGAAGAGTATGTATCCTTTGATATCCAAAGCAATAACTAAATGATTTCCCTGGTCTGATACAAATAAAATGTCTTCAGCATCGTTGGATGTGAGATATTTTGGTTCTTTAAACAATAGTTCCCCTTCATTGTCAAAACATATTTGCTTTTTTACATAACCTTTGAAAGTAATAAACTGTACCTGCCACTCAGGTAGTGTGTAGCTTGTTGGTATATAAATTGTTATAGCAAGACCTTCATCGAAAACCGCTATTCCATAGCATTCACCAAAGGTATGAATGAATTTCACAACACCATAGTCTTTATAATAATATATCTTTTGTTCATAAGGACTGGTGAAGTAGTGTATAGGAAATATTTGTGAAGAACTTGTGAATGTAGAAATGTCAGCAGGTGTATGGAATTGTAATACATATATATTCTTTGCTTTTGTATGTCCAGATAGCTTATCCTGCCACTGCAACACTAGTTTATAATCTTTCTTCTTCATGAAGCATCCTATTGAATTCCCCCATTCATCAACATTGTGTGTCAAACCAAATGGTTGAATGTCGTGGTCAAAGGTGCAACTTAGACTTGGGTACTTTTTACAATATTTAGGATCACATTGAAAAAAACAATAATTTTGAAGTGTAACAAACTTTTTTTCAAACAGTTTCTTTTGATTTCCCACTTTTGCGAATTTGTCTTTTCCAATCAGCACATGACTTTCAGACAGTGGAATTTTCTCATGATGTTTACAACAGTTTAAACACAAAAACTTTTCACACATTTGACAAAATCCAACAGCTTCATTTTCTATGGTTGCCTCACAAGTTTCACAAAACTTATCAAATTTTTCTCTAAAGTTTACTTTCTTGGCTCCGTAATTTGTCAAACGTTCTGTGAACCTCATAGTTTCAGTTTGAGCTGAATTTGTTGTTGGTGCAACAGTTTTGGTATCTTTTGAAAGTGTTGTTTTACGTCCAAGATATCGAGTTGCAAAAAAAGTTATAAATATAACAAAAGATGTAACAAAAGCAGTCCAAACTTGAATAAACTGAAATTCATCCATTTTGATTTAGGTGTAGTCACAAAATTTTCTATTGTCTTCTTTCGTTTTAAATCATATCCACTGTTCTAAATCTGTTACCGTATTTGATATTTTGTTCCTTGTATTATTGATCTTAGTTAGTTTTATGTTTTTGAATTACACTTTAAGGTTTTAGGTTTAAGCATTACCAGTGGGTAATATCTATATCTTTTGTAATGTAGAAAAAAATTGTTTGACATTTAAATATTGATTTTACTAGCCAAGGTTTAAACCTTAGGTTGGTTTTAAAATCAATTGTTAATTTATGAAAATGGAAAAAAATTGTATTTTTAATTTATGTATTTATAGATTACATTGATGTTTCATACCAGATTTCAGTATTATAAACTGTACATATACTGATAAATGAGTATGTGACAATTGACCATTGATTATTTAAGAGCCCCCCACCAATCAGTATATAGCACTACATTACTAGGCATAACCATATACCTGTGGTAGATTGTTTATATGTACATCAACTGAATATTTATTATAATAATTATAATAATATTTTACTACATGTACATGAATCTTCAATGTTTTAGATTTAATGGTATTAGTGAAGCGATTCTATGAACATTATTGTATCTTTATTAATACATATACATGTACATGTATATCTCAAAATAGGCATAAGAACAGTGCCAAATAATATCAGCATTGATATTTTGATTATATTCAATCCTGATAAATCAGTTTCAATGTACTTGATAACTTGGCAATAAGTTTTGTATTTCTGAGTAACATACTTTAAATGAATGATCAGATGAAGTTACACATGTCATTATTATACTATAATGTCATTATAATTATTTCAATAGGATGTCATTTAATAAAATGTATATAGACCATTCTAGTTGACATTTTATGTTCTTTGTGTAATTATAAGTAATAATACCAAATTCATTTTCATAGTTTCAATCAAATGATTTCTATCATACAAAAGGAGAAATCTATTGAATAAAATTGCTTGTTTATCTACACTTATGTAGGATATAACAAAACATGGTGATTTAGCATTGTCTAGTGCTGCTCCAAAAGTTGTATAAGTTATGTCCCTGGATTCAACCTTGGCCAAGCCCTGAGGTCCACATTCCCTGATCACAATGATTTCCGAGGGAAGTAATTCTAAAAACAAGCATCAGTCTTCAAAGTAGTGTTTGAAATCAAATATTTGATTATGGATAACAACGTATGAGAACTACTTTCTGCATTGAAGAATCTGTAACTATTTCTATCAATGGTTATAAAGTTAGCATTCAAGTGTAATTATGGCCCTGTGTTCAATATTCTGATGAATATTTTTACTTCTGATATGATTTGAACAATTGTACATGCAGCTTAGGACCCTACACATGTTCATGCAGTATTTGTTTTGAATTATATAAGCAACATCTACAGTTGTATACCACTTTTTTGTGAGCGGTAATGTGGACCCATTAGTCAGTCATAAAACCAAAACAAAACAAAAAGTTACAAATTACTGGTGTTCTACAGAGTTGTTCCCCTTGTCAGAAAAAAGGTCAGTTCTTCATATTGTCTAATGGGTTTACCTAAAATACGAAAGTGAGATTTTTGATGAAAGTGAGTGAAAGTGGCTTTTAGAAGTTGAATTGTACTGTTTTAATAGAATTTTACAGTAAAATTGCTGTTTGTAGACGTTTATTATTAGCAACTAAATATATGGTATATAGTATAATAAATAACCATAATCATGATTGAATCGCCATTTATTGGCCTAATTTCTATATACAAGTTCAGCGATCTTCCTTTCTCTTGCATAGAAAAATATGAAAGTATTAAATATAGAGTTTAAATTGAAAATGTACTAAATTTGCAGTTTGTGTATTATAAGAAATTAATATTATTTATTTTCTTAATTAATCATTTTGATGATATATAGTTTTATACCCCATTTTTTGTGCATAATTTCTATATACAATATCAGCGATCTTCATTTCGCTTACATTGAAAAATACATAAGTGACTTGTAAAATATCAAATATAGAGTTTGAATTGAAAATGTACTTAAATTGCAGTTTGTAAACGTATATTATCAAAAATTAATAATTTGATATTCAACACTATATTTCAATTAAACACTATATTTGATATTTTAGAAGTCACTTTTGTATTTTCTATGTGAGCAAAAGGAAGATTGCTGAGCTTGTATATATAGAAATTATGTAGAAAAAATGGGGTAAAAATCATCTTAATGATTATTTTTGAAAATGAATAATATTAATTTCTGATAATATACACCTGATAAATGCAATATTAGTATAACTTTCAATTCAATGCTTTATTTCATATTTTACAAGTCACTTTCCATTTCTTTACTGTGAGCGAAAGGAAGATCTTGGAACTTGTGTATAGAAATTATGCAAAAAAATGGCAATTAAAACATCAAAATGATTATTTAAAAATTTTTTTTTTATATATTTCAGATAATATACATCTGCGAACTGCAGTTTTACTATAAATTTTAAATCAAACTCTATATATTTAATATTTTACATGTCACTTTCGTATTTTTTAAAGTGAGCGAAAGGAAGATCTCAGAACTTGTGTATAGCAATTGTGCAAATAAATGGCTATTAAATCATCATAGTGATTATTTTTTAAAAAGAAATATTATAAGCTGCTAATAATATACGTCTGCAAACAGAAAAATTTGGTACTATTCAAATTTTAAAAGTCACTTTCGCTCACTTTTGTCAAAAATCTCATGTTCGTATTTTAGGCAGACCGATTGTCTAATAATAAAATCTCTTTCAATTAGTCTAGGAAAGGGTGAGTCATAACGGTTAAGCTAATGCCAAGCAAAATTCTCCATATAAACGAATGAGTGACGTTATAACTAGAATAGGTCAGTTAACAGAATTATCTACATAATAACAACTTTTTAAATATTTATTTGTAATATTAGTTTAAACTTTATTTATTCAATAAATTGTACATAAACAACATTTACAAGCATTTCACAAGGAAATTCAAAAGACTGGGTTGGAAAAAAAAAATCCTCTCCAGTAAAGGTAAATTTTCAAAATAAGGATACAAAATTGTTGCAGTTAGATGTGAGCTCTTTGAATGTACAATTAAGAATAAGAAAATATTTTATTGTTGAAATATCACTATAGAGATGACTAAGGTAACTTATGGAGAAATGACAGAAGAAAGGAAAAATGTAGGGGAAAAATATTGAAAATGTATTTTTCAAATATGCTTATTGAAGCTTTGTTTGCAAGTTTAAACTTGACAATTCCACAAGCATTGTCAAAAGTGACTGTCATTTTTCAGTTCAAAAGAAATGCATTTTAATTTAATGAAAATCTCATTCATGGTAGGGGTTTTAAAATAATCACCTCAGCAGATTCACTAAGAACTCCAAGTTCACTTGCATATGTACTGTAGCATACATCAATTAATGTTTTAAATTCTTTTTCTTTTGAGCTAAGAATGACTCGAGATTTCGTGCCATGCTGATCTATTTGTATAACTTTGTCTTCACTAGCAACATAGATGTTTCCTTCATCATCACAGGTTAACCCTCGAGGGTTTTAATTGTTTCATGGGTGTATTTGAAGAGTATGTATCCTTTGATATCCAAAGCAATAACTGAATGATTTCCCTGATCTGACACAAATAAAATGTCTTCAGCATCATTGGATGTGAGATATTTTGGTTCTTTAAACAGTGGTTCACCTTCATTGTCAAAACATATTTGTTTTTTTACATAACCTTTGAAAGTGATAAACTGTACTTGCCACTCAGGTAGTGAATAGCTTGTTGGTATATTAATTGTTATAGCAAGACCTTCATCGAAAACTGCTATTCCATAGCATTCACCACAGGTATGAATGAATTCCACATCAGCATCAGCTGTATATTTACATATCTTTTGTACATTAGGAAATGTGAAGTAGTATGTAGAAAATATCTCTGAAGAACTTGTGAATGTAGAAATGTCAGCAGGTGTATAGAATTCTGATACATCTAGTGTATTCTTTTCTTCTGTATGTCCAGATAGCTTATCCTGCCACTGCAACACTAGTTTATAATCTTTCTTGTACTTCTTCAAAAAACATCCTATTGAATTCCCCCATTCATCAATATTGTGTGTCAAACAAATTGGTTGAATGTTGTGGTCAAAGGTGCAACTTGATCTTGGGATCTTTCTACAATGTTCAGAATCACATAGATTAAAACGATAATTTTGAAGTGTAACAAACTTTTTTCAAACAATTTCTGTTTTTTTCTCACTTTTGAGAATTCGTCTTTTCCAGTCAACACATGACTTTCAGATAATGGAATTTTCTCATGATGTTTACAACAATTTAAACACATAAACTTTTCACACATTTGACAAAATCCAACAGCTTCATTTTCTATGGTTGCCTCACAAGTTTCACAAAACTTATCAAATTTTTCTCTAAAGTTTAATTTCTTGGCTCCGTAATTTGTCAAACGTTCTGTAAACCTCATAGTTTCAGTTTGAGCAGAGTTTGTTGTTGTTTTACGTCCATGACATTGAGATACAAACCAGGGTACAAATATAACAAACACTGCAAAAAGAGCAAACACAACTTGATCAAACTGAAATCCATCCATATTGATAGCTTTAAGACTTAATATAAAAAATATATCAAAAGTTTTCTAGTGCCTTTATGAAGGTATACAATAAATGTCCTCTATTATATCTGTAATTTGATATTTTATTCTTTGCATTATTGATCTGAAGTCAGTATTAACTAACATATTGAAGGTTACATTTTGGGCTTTTATAATCAGTGGGGGATATCAATTTGTTTTGTAATGTAGAGAGAAATTGTTTGACATTTAAATACATTTAAATATTGATTTTAATAGCCAAGGTTTAAACATTAGGTTGGTTTTAATATTAACTGTATATTTATGAAAATGGAAAAAGTTGTATTCTTAATTTATGTATTTATCTATAGATAACATTGATTTTTCTTACCAGTTTTCAGTATTATAAACTGTACATGTACTGATAAATGAGTATGTAATAATTGACCATTGATTATATTAACCACCCCACCCAAACACCGATCCGTATATCGCACTACATTACTAGGCATAACCATATACCTGTGATAGATTGTTTATATGTACATCAACTGAATATTTATTGTTTTAAAATGTGATTTTTGTAATCTTCTAGATACTGGAAGTAAAATATTCCTAATATTTGAAAAATCAAAATAAGTTTAAAATTATGATATCAAAAGCAAAATCAAATAGGACTGTATGTTACATCAACATTTTCATAGGCGTTTCTTGTAGAATTTACAAATTGTATGTTCATTGTGAACATGACCCAGATACACCTGAATTATGGCCCATGCACCACTTAAAAATTCATTTCACAGCTTGTTTATTTTAATAATTTCAGAATCTTTTTTTAGTTTACCTGAGTATTACAATTTGATATTGGCCTTTCCTGTTGTCATCAACATTTACTTTAAGCAACTCCTCATAATTTAATCCATGGTCAATTGTGATGAATCATTACAGGATTAATCCTTGGGTGGTCCCAAAAAAGTGTTAAAGCCATTAAAGTCTTCTGAACAAAATGGTTGCCAGAGATGAGCAATATATAAAGCTGAATTTAAACAAAATCTAATCCCTCTACTCTATGCAGATTTTGATAGAAGTCATTTAGATAAATCCTTGGATGGTCCAAAACTGACTAGCATTGTTCCTGTCTTTTGAAAGGATGGCAGCAAAGCTTAAAATAGAGATACAGGGGTAGCTTTAAACAGCATTGCTGTGTGGATTTTGAGGGAACTCAATTATCTAAATTTGTTTCAGTCTGCTGAACAAAATAACTGCCAGAGCTAAAGCTAGTGATTTTAACATTTGTTAAATAAAATGAAATACAATATGGGATTATTACATTTATATAAAAAGTTATTGACAAACAACTGACATGAGTTATTATTTTATATTTTATGTAGAATGCTTGTCAGACTTTACTTGAGAGATTGGAGCCTGTAATGAGGGATAATCCTAAAGGAACATGGGAAGACTGGGTAAAATCTGCCTACCTGCAGAGAATAAGTCTGTCTTCTACTGGATTCTACAAGTAAGATATTGCCTACAAACCTTTGTTAAACATAGTCAATATCTGTGAAAGATATTTCACAAATGATTTTTTTTTATTGAACAGACTTCAGTAGACATGATTATTTGTGTTGATAAGTTGTTTGATCAGTCGACTGTTTGCAAATGTATTGGAAGGTAACATATATATATATAACCATTCTTGAAATAAATGAATCAAGTTTGAAATTTCTTCATTTTTGTAGTGTTTTTCTGCTTATTTAAAGCTTGACTGTTTGAAGAAGAAGGTGAGCTTTCATACTTTACCATGTATTGGTGTCACATTTTGGTTAAGTTTTTGCATGCTTTTGATTAAGTTTGGTATCTTCAAAACTACTGTAGGGAATGGACTGAAACTTCACACACTTATTTTAGAGTATAATAGGAGGTCACCATTTTGGATGTTATTTAGGGATTCTGTTTTTCTCTATTTTTAAAAAAAGCTTAGCCTCTCTAACCAAAACGATCACTTAACTGATGTCACACCCAAGAACAAAAAATAAACAAAAAACTGAGGGCTGAGGGAAGAGCAATATTTTATCTATATATTAGTTATTTTCATATTGCAGAACACCTGGAATTGGATATGATTTTAAAACAGGAAAAGGAAACCCGTTTAATTACTTTACAACTGGGGTAGCTTGTTCTGAGGTAGAAATAGATTGTTTGACAGGTGACCATCAGGTATGTTATATTAGAAGAAAAATGTCATTCACTGAATATGCTGCCTTTGAAAGTTTACCTATGATATGACTTAATTGTTTTTTATCATTTCTTTTCTATTTATGAAAAAGATTTCAATTAATAGTGTGTTGTAGAATAATGTAAGATTCAAGTTCAGTATTAAACTTTTGAGAATGCTTCTTTAATCTTGGTGGCGTGCCGCTTTAACTCTTAGCGTGCTAGTGGAAACAGATTCTACCCATGTGACCAGTGCAGACAAATATCAGCCGGCCCATCTGTGCCATCTTATGGTCTGCACTGTTCACTATTAAGTTGGTACATATTTTGAAAATCTTTAACAGTTTTGTCCAGTTGAAGAGATGGACAAGTTCATTTAAGAAAAGCACCGTATGTGATAATATTTCATCAAAATGAGATACTTTGAATCCTGACTGTAATATTTGATGTATAGGTGTTGAGGACAGATATTGTGATAGTTTGAATCATGACTGTAATATTTAAAGTACAGGTGTTGAGGACAGATATTGTGATAGTTTGAATCATGACTGTAATATTTAATGTATAGGTGTTGAGGACAGATATTTTGATAGTTTGAATCATGACTGTAATATTTAATGTGTAGGTGTTGAGGACAGATTTTGTGATAGTTTGAATCCTGACTGTAATATTTGATGTGTAGGTGTTGAGGACAGATTTTGTGATAGTTTGAATCCTGACTGTAATATTTTAATGTGTAGGTGTTGAGGACAGATATTGTTATGGACGTTGGTATGAGTTTAAATCCTGCCATAGATATTGGACAAATCGAAGGAGCTTTTACTCAGGTAATATTTTGATCAATTTTTTTTAGGAAAAATAATAATATTTCAGGAAAGATATACAAATTACCAAAAACAAAGCAAGTACTTGAAAATATCTACAACTTGTTTGTAAACAGGTTATAATTATGTACATATGATTTATGTGTTGTCTGTTTTAAACACAGACACTTAGTTATCAAATATCGCACATTGAACATGATGTGTGATGTATTCAGAATGCATGTATAAACTGCATATAATTATAAAAAAAGAACTGAATAACATTGCCCAAATTTGTGTAAAGAAATACATAAAAATATATACATGTAGATGGTAAACTAATTGAAATAGTTTCCACTAACATTATGACCTTTATTGGCAATAGTCCATCAGAAATTGTTTAACTTTTGCTTTACTGAAACTGAAAGTGATAAGCCTGTGTCAGATTGCCATCATTATAGAACCAGATAAGCCGACAGGTTTGTGCTGTCCAACCAGACTCTATACTGTTGGCTCCTAACTATGTATACATCTTAATATCCCCAAAATTGATAATGGACATTACCCAAAATGGAAGCTGGACAAGTCCATTTATGATATTTAGTAGGTTTAGGGTTAATGTTAATGTATATTATTGTTAGGGATATGGTATGATGATGATGGAACAGCAGAAGATCTCACCTAAAGGTTTCCTGTTTACACGAGGACCTGGCAATTATAAGATACCTGGTTTTGGTGACATTCCAGTAGAGTTTAATGTCACCTTGCTCAAAGGCAGCATCAATGAACGAGCTGTGTATTCTTCAAAGGTAAACAAAAGAAGATTCTTTAGTAACTTCAGCAGGGAAAACAAAATAAAGAAGTGAAAACTACAGACTTTGTTTGATTTAGTCTGATCATGAGCGAAAATGTCAGGTGCAAAATAAAAGCTTGCTTTTATTAAATTTCCATGAAAATCAATGTATTAAACCAAGATGGTACTTTAAGAGCATACTAAGTAAAACATCAAAACATAAACAAATTCTCAAAACCTTTAAGATGTGATACATGTTTTGTACCTATGATAATACTGTTTTATATAAATTCATGAAAAAATATTTTCTAAACTTTTCTAAATCAAATAAATATTTGCAGCAGATAATTCATGTATTCTGTATAGACTGTAAAATATTTCAGGCTATTGGAGAACCGCCTCTGTTCCTTTCCTCATCAGTATTCTTTGCGGTCAAGGATGCTATAGCTTCAGCTCGTGCAGATGCGGGTTACCATGGTAACTTTACATTACCAAGTCCAGCAACACCGGAACGTATTAGAATGTCCTGTGAGGATCAGTTTACAGACTTGGTAAAGTAACATTCTATATTTTCAACAGCTATTAATAACATTTTTATAGCTATTTTGTACTTTTTTTTACAAAAGACATTAAATTTTCTTTTAAAATGTAATTTGGTCACATTGCTACCAAGGAATTAAAGATGCTGATTATTAAAAACAGACAGGTCTTCGTCGTTTTTTTGGTTTACATTTCTTGGAGCCATCCAACTAGATTATTAAATGTTCATGGCTCTATCCAGATGTCCACTTGTCTCAGAAAATACCGCTAATTTGTGACAGGGTGCCAAGAGCTTTTCTTGAAGAATAAGCCTGGAATGTTGATTTGATACAATCATCGACTCCCTATTCAAGAAATGGATTCCAATATAATGATATACATGTATAGTGATTTAATTATGTAATTAGTTTTAGTATTTCATCATCATTGACTATTTTTCGACCTAGTGTCGTATTCTATCAATGGACTATTTGACCAGATATCTATTCTTTCACTGGTCGTATTCTGTCAAGTGTCTTTCAACGAATCGTCATGCACTATTTTTTGTTTCTGATTGATAAACAATTTTTGAAAAATCTTTTTATTCTTTTCATTTCTAGTTTCCCAAGGCAAAAGCTGGGACCTACACACCATGGTTCGTAGAGCTGTAGTGGAACTGTTTGTATTAAATGTTGACTTGTTATATATAGAACATCAACTTGTTCAATACACACCATGGTTCATAGAATTGTAGTGGATTTGTTTGTTTGTTATATATAGACCATCAGATTGTTCACTTAGACCAGGGTTAAAAAACAGCTTGTTTGCTTACACCAGGGTTAGAAAACCAGCTTGTTTAAGGCCCTGTCACACTAGGATGCGATTTCACTGCGTTCGCACGGCGTTGTTAAATTTAACAAAGCGCCGCGAGGTCGCAATAAAAAATGTAATATTGTTGATGTCATGAAGACTGCACGGCGTCTTCACGGCGATCATTGCGATGCTACGGAGCTTCGATGGCGTTTTAGTTGGCGATTGTCTACATTCGGACTGCGCTTCTATGACGTTCTATGCGCTTTCACTGCGCATTTACGGCGCTCTTGAGGCGCTCACACTGCGTTGAAATCGTAAAGCTCCGTGAAAGCTCCGTACACACGCAGTTTAAGCGCGGTAAAGATGTCGCACAGTCTCCGTACAAGCGCCGTGGATAACCACGGCGTTCATTCGGCGTTCCTTTTGCACTTTCGCAGCGCTCCTGTTGCGTTGTAGGATATGCTACTGAGTTGCTACGGCGTCCTTACTGCAATGCTACTGCGCTCATTTTAGAACGCCGAGCGACGGCGTTTGTTTTGAGCATGTTCAAAATGCGTGCCGTTGGTCGGCGTTCTATGCGATGCCACTACGATGCTACGGCGATGCTGTGGCGATGTTTGCGATCTTACTGCGCTCACCTCGGCGTTCTGAATTTTCTTTGGACGCCGTGAGAACGCCGTCCTAGTGTGACAGGGGTTTTACAGACATCAGGGTTAGAAAACCAGCTTGTTTGCTGACACCAGAGTTAGAAAACCAGTTTTTTGCTAACACCATGGTTAGAAAACCAGTTTGTTTGCTAACACCAGGTTTAAAAAACCAGTTTGTTTGCTTACACCAGGGTTAGAAAACCAGCTTGTTTGCTTACACTAGGGTTAGAAAAACAGCTTGTTTGCTTACACCAGGGTTAGAAAACCAGCTTGTTTGCTGACACGAGATAAGAAAACCAGCTAGTTTACTTGCACGAGGTTAGAAAACCAGCTTGTTTGCTTACACAAGATTTACAAAACCAGCTTGTTTGCTGACACCAGGGTTAGAAAACCTACTTGTTTGCTTTCACCAGGGTTAGAAAACTAGCTTGTTTGCTTTCACCAGGGTTTTTAAAAAATTCACCCCACCTGTTATTGTAAATAAATTGTTATTTGATTGGTTAATGGGTTGTATAATTATGCATCAGTTTCGAGTCAAGAAAACCATTTTTCTGTGATATTTACAATGATTAATTACCATGCTTTGTGTTTATTTGTTAAATTTTGATACAGGGCATTTTTTTGTGGGAAGATATTAAAATTGGTGCAGGGACGGCATCATAGTTGCTGTTTTATTCTTTTTTTTGTTTCTGTAGTTTTCCTTATTGCTCAAATATGTGTTAAAGAAATTTAGTTAGTGGTAGTTTTAGTAGTAATTGTTAGAGTACTAGAATGAAATTGTTCAACAAAGATGATATTATAAAATTTATGAACCAGTTAATTGATTTGGTGTCTTGTTATATATTTTTCCTTTCATTGACTATTACATAGTCATACTGGTACATGAACATTTACTCATTGTTTTCTGTCTAAAGTATGTTTGTGTATTTAGATAATCAAGAAGTTTGATATATAGTATATTGTTGGTGTTTTATTATTACAAACAAAAAATGGTATATCTATGAAATAACAATCATATCAGTGGTTGAATGCAAAACTGTTGTAAGTCCTTCTTTTCATATAAGTCACTGCAGTTTTGCGGTCAACCCCGATATGTACATCCAGCAGGGCTGGCAAAATCTGGTTTTGACTTATTTTTCCATTGTTATCTTACAATTTCTTAACTTTGTCCGTATGATATTGATATAGTAAGTTCTTGATAATTTCCACTTGTCCGTCTGTACAGGTTGTGAGAAACCTGCAATACAAACAATTGATTTTTACCTCCCTTGGTCCATAGAGGAGTGTATAATGTGATCAGATTAAAAAATTTTGTCATATTTTTTTCTGATGTTTTTTTTTTAAAGAGTGTTATTATTACCAAGGTTATATTATGTGTATACAGTGTTATGTGACTTATCACAACGGGTTCCATTCTGTTTCAAAGTCAGACTCATTTTCAAGATGTGTTGAAATATAAAATATAAAGGGTTGTCAAAAATGTTAAACGGTATAAGTCAGTATACAAAAGGTAGTTAGGTTATTTAAATTCTCCTACATAGATATTATATAGTAAATATCTAATAATAAGACATTTGACCTTTTGCGTTTTTTGACCTTCACATTGAAGGTCACTTTGGCACCGAGTTACGATATTATAAAATAAGTATATTTTGACATTTATTGTACATGTATGTACACTGTATGGTATTACGAGATGATGTAATCAGAATTTATGTTATACGGGAAAGACAACTAGTCTTCAGTTTTTCTGTTTTAGGGTCTTTATTTATTGTTACGGAATTTTTATGTACTTGTACATAGTCACTTATAGTCATTGGTTAGTTTTTGTGATTATACTTTTATTATTTCATCATATTTATATTTTATTATGTTAATATAAACAAGAACAGTATAGGAAAATCAATTATTTTATGTTCAAGATATAGAAGATAATGACAGATTTAAAATATATCTGTTGAAGCAGCATCCTGATTTTTATGAAAATTTTGAATATGTATTTAAAGGTAATATATTGTAAAGTGAACAAAGAAAATAATTAACAAATTACAAACGGCACTTAATATCCCCATAAATTACCGAAAAGTTGTTAAAATATGCTAAATAGCTTTTCCTGCAAACAGTAGAAATATGATGATAATGACTGCAAGGTCAGTCATTAATCACACATTAGTTATAAATTATTTATTGAATATTTAATCTTTTTACTTTTCTTACGATCTTAGTAGGTTTTTCCCAAAGATTGATTTTATTGAAATATTTTTGGCTCATCTGGAGGCATGCAGCTTTAAAAACAAAGCACGCCTCCATAGTTTTGCTTTTTATTCTGAAAAAAGGAATTAAATTAGTTGCCCAAATGCATTTTCTTTAGCCAAAGATCATGATTGTCCTATCTACAGAAGTAACCCAAAAACTGGCAAAATATCACAAAATAGCATTTTCATTACTGGGTTTACAACACATTTCTAAAACTAATAATATACTTTTTTGATTTTGATATTTGGAAAATTTATTTGTTAAGCCTATTTTAGATGACTTGATTTTGTTGTTTAATGTATACATTAAGATATAACAAAGAGAATGATTATTATTTTAACCACAACTCTAATTAAATGAAAGCCTTGTCCAGCTTCCATCAGTATCAATGTTTGGGATGAAAATAAAGCCAACTGTATATTGCCTGGCCAGACTGAACCGATATACAGGCTGGCCTGGCGTCTTAAAGGTAACAATGATAATGTATTCATAACACAGTTCCCAAATACAATATAAAATATAGTGAAGAGTATTTTCATCCCGATAGATCTCAAATAGTCTATTCTTTGTTGTTAGAAAACTTGTTTTAATTGCAGGTCTTAGTTAACCTGGTTAACTCGTATATTTTATAACGGATAGAAATATTTTGTAGTACTATTATATAGAGAGTAGATAATCTATTAGAAATAAAATATGAAGGGAAAATTACTGCTGTTGTTGTTGTTGATGATGATCTTATCATGTTGTCATGTATTAATTTGATTTTGGCAATTTTGTTACCATTACCTAAAAGCTTTGAAGTTTTTCTAGATGAAAATATGAATGGAGTGGCGCGATAGCTCAGTAGGTTAGACCACTGACTGTCACTCCTGAGGTTCCGGGTTCGATCCTGGGTAACACCCTTTGGATTTTTCAGAAACACTTTCAGTGTTTCCCACCTTACTAGAGGTTTACTGGTACGAAACCCAGGTAATCCTCGCATGTATCAGTGCTATACACTGGGCATGTAAAAGAACCAAGGAATCTATTCAATTAGAGCTAGGGACTGGTTCCCAGATTTCCTTGTATCTCAAAGCTGTCTCTACAGTCTGCTGAGGTAAGGACCCTACTGGAAATAAGTGCTTGCACTTTCGTAGGTTATCCTTGACCGCCCGGTCTAAAAAATCAATCAATGTGATTACTATTTTTAGCTCACCTGTCACAAAGTGACAGGGTGAGCTTTTGTGATCGCTTTTCGTCCGGCGTCCATCCGTCGTCCGTCCGTAAACTTTTACTGTAAATGACATCTCCTCATAAACCACTAAGCCAATTTCATCCGAACTTCACAGGAATGTTCCTTTGGTGGTCACCTTTAAAATTTGTTGAAAGAATTTAATTCCATGCAGAACTCTGGTTGCCATGGCAACCGAAAGAAAAAACTTTTAATAACTTCTTTTAAAAAACCATAAGAGCTAGAGCTTAGATATTTGGCATGAAACATCTTCTAGTGAGTGTCTACCAAGTTTGTTCAAATAAAAGCCCTGGGGTCAAAATTGGCCCCGCCCCGGGGGGTCATTGATTTTCCCTTTATGCATATAATACAAACTTAAAAAATCTTCTTTTAAAGAACCCAAAGAGCTAGAGCTAAGATATTTAGCATGAAACATGTTCTAATGGGTGTCTACCAAGTTTATTCAAATAAAAGCCCTGGGGTCAAAATTGGCCCCGCCCCGGGGGGGGTCATTGATTTTCCCTATATGCATATAGTAAAAACTTAAAAAATATTCTTTTAAAGAACCAAAAGAGTTAGAGCTAAGATATTTAGCATGAAACATGTTCTAATAAGTGTCTACCAAGTTTGTTCAAATAAAAGCCCTGGGGTCAAAATTGGCCCCGCCCCGGGGGGTCATTGATTTTCCCTATATGCATATAGTAAAAACTTAAAAAATCTTCTTTTAAAGAACTCAAAGAGCTATGGCTAAGATATTTAGCATCAAACATGTTCTAATAGGTGTCTACCAAGTTTGTTAAAAAAAAAGCCCTGGGGTCAAAATTGGCACCGCCCCGGGGGTCATGGATTTTCTTTATATGTGTATAGCAAAAACTTAAAAAATCTTCTTTGAAAAAACCCAATAGCTAGAGTTAAGATATTAAGCATGAAACATCTTTTAGTGAGTGTCTACAAAGTTTGTTCAAATAAAAGACCTGGGGTTAAAATTGGCCCCGCCCCGGGGGTCATTGATTTTCTTTATATGTGTATAGTAAAAACTTAAAAAAAATCTTCTTTTAAAAAGCCCAATGAGCTAGAGCTTAGACGTTTAGCATGAAACATCTTCTTATGGGTGTCTACCAAGTTTGTGCAAATAAAAGCCCTTGGGTTAAATTGGCCCTGCAACGTTGGGGGGGGGTGGGGGGCCTATATACAGGTGAGCGACCTCAGGGCCATCATGGCCCTCTTGTTTTTAAGTTCATTTTTATTACGCAGATAATGCTTGAGTTTTACATCATAAAAACTATGATAATGGCACGTGCAATAAACATTCATTTATATCATTCATTTCTATAATAAATAACATTTAACAGATTTAATAATTTTAATAAACGTCACTTAATATCACCAGGGCAAAAGTCTGTTTCTTTTATTCTTATAGTGTTGCTTCCACAAATCCAATCCCGCACAGAAATATATACGGCATTCTATGTTGCTGTAAAACATTGCAAAAAAAGAATTCTCCAAAAGTATCACCGGTTCTATGAGGTACAAGGCTTATTGCACATTTACACAGGGGACTTTGATTGAAAGTTTGACCCTCAAGCCAATAAATAATCATAGCTGAAGAAGCAAAGTATCGAACTTGCTACACCTGGACTTGAATTCAGGCTGTAGTACCATTGGACTAGCGCCGGTCTGCTGTTATACCCGATAACTAAGTTCGAGAACAAATTGTCTTGTAACACATCAATCGTACTGATTAACAAGTTACAAAATGATTAACCAGTATTTCAGTATATACTGGGTCACAAGTTGAAACGGACATTAATGAGCCGCGTCGGACAAAACCAATATAGTGCGTTTGCGATCAGCATGGATCCAGACCAGCCATGCTGTTCGCTATCAGTTTCTCTACTTATAATAGGGTTTGTAAGCGAACAGCATTGATCCTGATCAGTCTGCGCGGATGCGCAGGCTGGTCTGGATCCATGCTGGTCGCAAACGCATTATGTTGGTTTTGTCGTGATGCGGCTCAATTTCACATTTATGTTACAGGTAGCTGTTAATCATGCCTCCATCTATAGGTAATATTACACCATTAATCATCGAGGATTTCTCACTGAGCAGGTATATTGTAGCGTTCACAACATCATCTTCAACTGAAATAAGAGAGCGAACAAATTTAGATGTTAAGGGGCTGATAACATGCAAACATGCACAAGCACGCAATAACGATAATCATTATAAAATACACCCTTCAGTCTCGCACGATATGCTGAAGCCTAGTCAACCTTATTATCTGTTCTAAAATTACAAATAGACAATTTGACTTTAAAAAATACATTTGTACATCGTCTGATTGCATTTATAACTAAGATCGATAGAATTTGTAGAGCAATACGTCTTCAATGGGTCACAGCTAGGTGAGAATTTAGAAACTTTATTGGTATAGTTAACAAAACAGAAGAATAATGATATTTTTACGAACATTTTAAATGTACCTCAGAGATGCTTGTGCATCAAAAATAGACCTTCATTGGCATGTCCGTATTGATGCTACATGCTTAAAATAAATAAACACAAAGCTCCACTGTACCATATAATCGAATTGCTGAGACAGTAGTCAAAGAATATTTTTAAAAAATGGATCAAATTTACCAAATAACTGACATATAATGCATCCTCATTCAAAAAGAAAATTTATTTGTATTTCAAATACGACTATTAATAACTTTTATCATACGTGCAAACCGGCCAATTGGTATTTTTGCCATTGCAGCAGCTTTTAGTTTTGGATCTTTCCATCCACCTTCCCCCATATTTGTCCAAACAACAGTTGGATTGACACTGTTTGCACGAATCTAAAATAAAAGAAATTCGTTTTGAACCGTAAACGCCGACGCTCCGGAAGATACATGTAACTGCATGGATTTTCCTGTGTTATTTAATGTATATTTTTCTTGAATTTGATCAATGCATGTTATCAACTTAATATACAACGTGTGTTTTATCACAAGGGGATACTGCAGCAAAGCCTACCTTTTTAGGTCCTAATTCATGTGCCAGGGACATTGTTAACATATTTAGAGCAGCTTTGGAGGTGCCGTAACAAGATCTATTATTTGTTGTTCTTATACCAGAGATACTTCCCACATTTACAATCACTCCACCTGTACCACGTGACACCATTCCTCTTGTAACAACCTTTAATTTATAGTTAACAATAAATTGTGAAAATATTAAATACTTGAACATGTATCACACAAGACCTAATGTAAAATATTTCTTTGATAAAATACATTTAACTTATTTATTCAAATGCAGTTGACACTTGTTTGCATTTGATTACTATTTAATTGACTTATATTCGTTTTACACACATCTTTTTAACAAACAAGTTAAATCTGAACAAAATTCTGTTCTAATATTGTTCCATCTTTCTTTGTTAATGATATTTGATAATTGGAATTTTATGATCTTTCTTGTTCATATTCTCGAATTATCTATCTCAGTTTCAGACATACCTGAGTAATATTGAAAGCGGCTCGGAAATTAATGGTATGTTGACTGAAATGGAAATGATAGATTCTTGAAACCCTCGTTCCTTTGTTCTATATTTGTGTAAAAATTAGGAATTTTGTGTTATAATATAAGTATTTTATATATTATACATATTTAGGAACTTTTGGATTGCTTTCCATTTTTATTAATTTATTTAAATGACGTAAGAAATTTGATGTCCATATATAATTCGCTTATTTAATCAAATGATTAAAAATAAGTGTTCAGTACATTATCAAGTACAGTTATTCTGAACGCATGCTTAATTATTTTGGTCCGTGAAAAGGACTAAAATTTTGTGTTACAGTCAATATCACACAAGCACATATGTAGTTCGCATGAACATGCTATCAGATATTCAACATGGATTTCTACTGCTTGTATATCAAGTAGTACTACATTACTTGTGTTTTAAACTTCAAATTTCAACCAACATCTAAAACATACTCGTCTAATTCCTCTTTTGTAACTTCCAGGAACGGAGTTCTTTTAATGACAGCAGCGTTGTTCACAAGAAAATCAATTGGTCCAATATCTTCAACAGCTTTCCTTGTTATATCCCAGTCTGATATATCCAGCAACCGTGTATCTATCGATGGTACCTTAACGGATAAATCATAAAAATTATGTTACAAATATTCGTGTTAACCGTCATAGTTACTTAAATGCAATGTCATGTTAAGGAATATTCTTATTTGGGGATCAACATAATGTAACTGTCGTGCCTTGAGTTTCTACTTTTAATGTATAGTATGTTCAAATGTTTTGTATAGCCGCAAAAGTGTTGTAAGTCATTCTTTATTTCATAAAAGTTACTGCAGTTTTGCGGCCAACTTGTCCATATAAAAGATACGTACTTGTTGTTTTAAACTATCCAGATCAGTCTGTGTCCGACTTATAGCATATACTTGAGCTCCTAGGTTAGCCAATTTTACTGCGATTGCTCTACCAATACCTTTAATTGATAAAATATAGATACATGTTCAGGAGGACAACAGAACATATTACATCCATACATAGAATGTGTAAACATGACACAATGAAACTGATCCAATATATACATCCTTTATTTGCTTTATCATTTAAAACAGATGTGAAAGTTTAAAATTGTGTCACCAACTATTTGATGCACATTAATTGGATATTACATACAAAACAATGATATATCCGGTGACCTGAAATACGTCTAGTTGACAGTTGTGTATTAAGTATATGGAACTAAAATAAAATATACACATTACTATCTTCTCAATACCAGATACGGATATACATGTATTTATGTATTCCAACCAATTTATGTATACCAATATGAATTAAGATAGCATCTTTACAAAATACAAAGTTTCTTATAACATTCAGTTTCTAAATCTAAGCTTACCTTTGCCAGCACCTGTAACTAACGCTCTCTTGTCTTTAAAATCTTCGTATTCCATTGTACACGCTGTTCCAAAACACTGTAATCGTAAACTGTACCAACTTGCATTTGTATTTATGAATATCACAACATTTTACATATAAGATTTTATATGAGATAGATACAATGTACATGCTTCCGCAATTTATATTTAGATTACGGGTGCATATCAGATGAATTGTCATAAAAAAGTATTGAGGATTGTACACGTTCATAAAGATATACGTCCAGTGTATAATCTTCACTATGTTGATAATATCAATATCAAATATTTTTCGAATATTGTCCGAATTAAAAAAAACATCTACATTTTCTACCAAGATATATACTATATATGATTATATTAAATCAAATTAAAAACATTGTTTGTAATAGCATGGTTCCATAATGAACATAAGAAAACTACTTTTTTTGTTCAGACTACTCCATAATGTAATAAGAACACAATTTTGTATTATACAGGTCAGCATAACATTTGCATAGTATAAACGTATAGTAAAGGGTCTCATATTACATGCTGGTTCAAAAAGTTCAATAAAATACTCTACATCTACATTAGAAAGTAGGTCAATAATAAAAACAAGATCTTAACCGACAAACTAGGCTCTGAATATATGCAAATTAAATCTGATGTATAAACAATAAAGTACATCTTTATAATATATTTTAGAAAATGTTTGTTGTAAATTATACAAACTACACATGTAAAGAATTATGAGTTATAATAAAAAGTTAACAATGTCGTAATTATCTCACCTGAGTTTGTTGTGAGGTAAGAAATCCGCGTGATAAACATCGTTTCAATCTTGAAGATACTCCAGAGGTAACAAATGATTTTAGGCTATACACAAACATGTTTTTTATTTCTTTTGATATAACACATTTTAACACAGTAACGTTAATTAGTAACAGTGACCTTTTTTCATTGAGTGGTAGTATAAGCGATACGTTCAATAAAACTCGACACACATGCAGACTATTATAGGACTCCCTACATTCAATTTAACATATAGTCATTAACTATTTCTATATATATCTGACACACACATGTATTTCTGCACTATTTTTCAACATCAACAGAGGTATGTAAAGGGAGATCACCCGCGAAATTGCATAATTATTCGGATACCCCTCCCCATCCAGGAAAGTATTAATGTACATTGGATTCAATAATCCCTTCTGATACTCGCATACATCACGTTAAAATGTTTGTGATTTTAATGATGTTATATAGAGGATATTGAATGAGTGTAAGTTCAATACTGAATTTATTGCACGAGTTGAATAAAATTATATTATGCGAGCCTCTGGCGAGCATAATATTATTTTATTCAACGAGTACAATAAATTCAGTAATGAACTTACACGAATTTAATATTCTATTTATCACATACCAAAAATAAAGACCGTTTAAGGTGAAATAACAGTTATATTTCATTGACGCGCCTATAGTATAACGCTAACATTTAGCGCGTCTTTACACTATGTTTGTATAACGCTAATGACGTCACGTCAAAATATATGCACGGCCGTGCAATACCATATTTACGGAGTCGCAAAATCGGCACGGGTGTGTGATAAAAGTTGATTATTATTAATGAGTTTATAGTGCTGCAAATTCATAGGGTAAAATGACACCGAAGTGGTCTGTGTCAGCCAACAGCAAGTTTTATATACCAAATTGTTCGTCTTGGTCTGTAGTTTCCGGAATGAATATTCATTTGGTTCAAGTCCGATGCGTAGCTTAAAAATCCAAGATGGCGCCAAAGATGGCGGCCAAATCCCTAAATTTTCTAGAATATTAATTTTTGCTCATATTTGTTTCCGCTTTTGTATTTCAAGTGAAATTTTTGCACGCAAGATATCATTTAAAGCGTTTTATACGAAGAGATTTAATTTTATTGGAGAAAACAGATTGCTTTTTGCTTTTTTATACGTAATTAAGCAAAATAATGCTAAACATATGGGTTTTTGCTATGATACTCTTGTCTTAGCTTAAACAGATAAATATTTATTACTCATTTTGTTATTCCACTATTGTAATGTACTCATGAGAGTAATGCTTTAATGCATTCATATCATATCTTAAGAAATCTTTCTTTGTAATTATGCAGTAAGACATATAAAATGAGAGGCGGTACATTAAAATAGTTTTTCAATGTAAAATAACAAGAATAAAGATCAACAAGGCAAAGGCAACGTTCACAGTACGCCCCGGACAAACCCAAGCAGGACACCCAGGTTATAACTGGTACTTATTTCTTCTATCAATTATTTCCCCAATTTTTTTGTTTCTGTCAAATTATAGCTTCTTTAGTGCAGTCCATGTAACTAATTAACATAATAAACCAGGAATATGATAATTTGCTTCTAGTTATTTAATGAATTATTGTTCAAATCGTACCCCACTCACTATGATTTAGTTTCCCCCATTGTTCTCTATTTCTTGTTGACAATGTGATTGCACGAACATTTTACATTGAAGATACCATGATCACTTTCGTATGAATACATCTATAGACGTGTCTTCACTTCTTTTAAAAGTGTACCATATGTAAAATTGAGAATTCTGCTTAAGCCGGTACTAAAGGGTGTGGATGGTGGGTAACTTGCCACTACCGGTATGTTCCTATACGACGACACAGTGTAAATGAAATAAATCCCCGCCAAGTAAAATTCCAACAATTGTTACATTAGACGAAATAAACAAAATACATACATACATGATCGTGTAAATATGTACAATTAAGGTACAGCTTAATTACCATAACCAAAGTACTCGATGCCTTAAAGGAAGACAGAGCAACAAGAACATCACTTACCAAGACAGAAGACGAAATTTAAACAATTAAGAACGCACAAAATGTCAAAAACGAAAATGTTGCAGACTCGGTTTCCCCATTGCCTCTAGTTTTTATTTCTTTGATTAACGCGCCCCCCCCCTTCCCCCGGTCTCCTGTCACCATCCCCTTTGTGGGCATATTATTCTTTTCTTTTAATTCCTAATCAGTTACAAATTATTTATCATTTAATGATTAACCCGTCCGTGCTCTGTCTTTGCCCTGTCCTGTTTTTGTTTGGGGTCCGGCTGGGCTCCTTGCCACTGGTTCTTGTTGCTGGGTCTTATGGGGGTTGCGTTCATTGAACGCCGCCTTTCCTTGTTGATCTTGTTTATCATATTTGATTGAGCTTGTTCATGAACGGCACTGTCAAGTGCAAACTACAGTACACGCCCCCTAGCACCGAATTAAGCAGAATTCAACATCATGGTTATGGTGAACTTTTGGATTAAGAAACAACTGCAGACACTTTAGTGTCATTCCATAACAAGCGGCGTATGGTCCTCAAGTACAAGAATGTGTGTGCCCTAAACAAGAAAACAATGAGCGGAACTAAATAAAATGGAATTTTGAAAGGGGATCAGAGGTTATGAAGCCTGCATGCCACAGATATGCTGTCATCTCCACATAAATCAGGCCTGCTTATACCTAGACGTAAAAGAATAAAATAGAGAAAAACAGAATCCCTAAACAAAGTCCAACACAACAAAATTGAAAATGTTGCAGGCTCGGTTTGATTGAGCCTGTTCATGGACGGTACTGGAAAGTGCAAGTTACCGTCCACGCCCCCTAGCACCGGCTTAAGCAGAATTCAACATTTAAAATGTGTAAAAGGTGAAATTTTGAATTTAGAAACATCCGCAGACGTGTTCATACGGCGGTTATCATGGAACCTTCAATGTGACACAGTAGTGCCATTCCATGAAAAGCGGCGTATGGTCCCCAAGTAAAAGATTGCGTGTGCCCTAAACGAGAAAACAATGGGCGGAACTAAATAAAATTGAATTTTGAAAGGGGATCAGAGGTTATGAAGCCTGCATATCACAGATATGACGTAAAAAGACAAATTTAAAAAGCAGGCAACATATCCTAAGGGTGATTATACAGTACAGGAACCACCCAAGTTGAAGTCGAAAAAGGCCAATCATTCAAACTCAGTTTGATTGGGTCTGTTCATGAGAGACCATATCTAACGTCTCTTAGTACCGACTAAGTAGTATCCAATCCTCAACTATAAAAGTTTTGCGATCAATGATTCCGAAGGCCAAATAGAAAAAACTGAAAGTACCACATAACATCTATACACAGCTATAATGTCGTGCTGAACGACCTTCAAGGATTTAAAGTACAATTAAATTTTATATTTTATCTGAATTACGACGACATGACTTTGTAAAATATTTACGTAATTTATGATAGCCTTTTTAAAGAAGTTTACCAGTAATAATAAATTGCGTTCATTAGAATCATCCAAGAGCAGTCAGCAGGACAGCATGCTCGACTATTCTCAGTGCTTGATAGTAAAATAATGGGACATACTTTTGTAAAAATAAGCTTGATACAGTGACCTCCTCTGTACACAGGTTGAGATTATGATGGTGAACAAGTGTGCAAGGTCTCAAAGCGATATGTCGATGGAATTTTGAAATTATCTGAGGTGGTAATGTAAATTCAAAGTTGGGCAAAGGGGCATAATTCTGTCAAAATGCTTGATAGACCTCCTCCAGTGTTTGAAAGTGGAGGGCATGAAGGTAAACAAGTGTTGAAGTTTCAAGCCATATGTGAATCGGGCAACCCGTGTTTGATTCCCGGACGGGGCAGGTCACTTTCGTTGTGATTGATCATGAAATACATGTAGTTTCTACGGTTATTCGCACTGTACCACTGCTCTGCTATGTACAGAAGTTTCAGTTTCTTGCGAAAGTGAGGGCAACTAGAACTGGTAAACTGTTTGACAGCCTGTCCAGGAACGATTCGGTGGCTGAACTGCGCTCTGGTAAATTCAATATCGTTACTGCCGTGATCCGGATTGAAAACTACCGACATCAACACCACCATCCCAAAGGACCTATAAATATAACACTGTTAACCGCTGTTGCAGACTCGGTTTGATTCAGCATGTTCATGGACGGTACTGGAAATCGCATGTTACTCTATGCCCCCCTACCCCCCCTCCAGCACATAGTATTACTATCAAGTATCCGCCAGGGAAAAAATAGCTATTTTCGTCCAATTGAAAGCTTTTCTTAATTCCTCCTATGAAGTTAATAAATTTAAAACCAAATGCTCAAAATCATACACAAGAGCAGTCAGCAGAACAGCGTGCTCGACTATTCTCAGTGCTTGATAGTAAAAAAATGGGACATACTTTTGTAAAAAAGCTTGATACAGTGACATCCTCTGTACACAGGTTGAGATTATGATGGTGAACAAGTGTGCAAGGTCTCAAAGCGTAAGTCGATGGAATTTTGAAATTATCTGAGGTGTTAATGTAAATTCAAAGTTGGGCAAAGGGGCATAATTCTGTCAAAATGCTTGATATACGTCCTCTAGTGTTTGAAAGTGGAGGACATGATGGTAAACAAGTGTGCAAGTTTCAAGCCATATGGATGGTACGCAAACTTTAACGCCGACGCTCGGGGGACTAGGATAGTTGTCCTTAATCGTCGAATAGTTTAGCTAAAAAGAAATTGATCTTAATATATATATATATATATATATATATATATATATATATATATATATATATATATATATATATATATATATATATATATATATATATATATATATATATTCAATTCACTCAATATATATATATTTATATAATATTTTATTTATAATTCAGATACAGTCTAGCAAAAAAGTCTCTTAATGTAAACTGAATAACCTACCCATTTTAAATGTTCTAGCAAATTACATTTTATATTTTAATGTATATATTATATCCGTCATCAATAATGACAAAACTCCAAATATGGTTCAATTGTAGATTATCATATGTTATGCCAATGCCTTAAAACAAGAGCTGCATGTCAGATAGAACGCTCGAATATTTAAAATCAACAGCCTGCATAATAAAGAAATTCTCTTATTCATAAAGTAGTATAACTCTTTGAAATAAAAACATGTAAGAGGGAAGTAACCTACAATAATGATGGTTGTGGAGATAAATGTTGTCCGAGAAATTCTGTAAGTTAATAAATAGATATTATTATTGCCTAATAAATGCTTAGCTAATGGGTCTTGAACAGTGACCTACAAGTATAATCAAAATCACATTTGAAGACTAACAATGAATGTTTATGGCTAAGGAGAAAAAACTTAACAAAAGACAAGCAAATACCGAATTGCAGGTCAGTAAATAGTTCCTTATTGTGTGCATAAAACAAATAAAATTGATATTTCAACATTTAGACACACATGCAGGGCATTTTCTATGAAAGATAAAATGTCTCATCACTAACCAATTAAATAAAATTGTTAACCTTTTTATATTACTATTATAATATAAAACAAAAAAAGTATTTAATTTAAAGTTGACTCCCCGTTCGTAATACCCCACCCACTTTGTATATAAATTTAGATCAATAAAACACATTTATGGCATAGTCCGCTTATTCTAACTTATTCTAAATATGTGTAGATATAGATTTAAAGCTGTATTAAACGAAATCATGAATGTTATTCAGTTTAAACAAGAATAAAACTAATAAGTTACACATATTCAGAAAAGGACACCCAGTTTGCAACACATTTTTTCTTCTTTCGTTTAAATTAGGCGATGAAAACTAGAAAAAAATCAATAAAGTCAAAATTTATAGCATGAGTAAGTTGAAAATAAGAAATTTTATGAAAAATTTCAATTGATTTACAAAACTGAAAAAGGAAATAAGCCAACGTAGATATACTAGAAAATCTAGGGATTTGGCGGCCATCTTTGACGCCATCTTGGATATCTTAGCTTCGCATCGGGGTTGGGCCAAATGAATATCCATTCCAGAAACTACAGATCCAGACGAACATTTTGGTATATGAAACTTGCTGTTGGCTGACATAGACCAGTTACCCCTCTAAATAGGCTAGTAAAATGAGCTGATTTGCAGCACTATTAAGTTATGTTATGATTATTTTTGAACACCGTGTTACGAAAGATCAATTTTTCGAACTGCGTGATAATGTTTCTTATTTAGTTTCAAATTGATAGAAAAGTTGTTATGGTACAAATATAGGAAATTTTAATATGATGTCAACAATTGTCTAACGATTCACAATTTTAGTATGTATTACTTAAAAATGAAATAAAGTTAGTTCTATAAATACTCGAATATTTTTTCAGATTTTATTTTCTCCTACCCTTTCTTCAAAGTGAATTTATAGGTCCTTTGTATTTTTAGTATTGCCTTTTTCTTAGAATCACCAATAACGGTTTTATCTGTTGTTTTCATGATACTATGCAGTTTTATGGATTAAGAACAATTATCTGTTGATTATGCCCTAGCTTCTGTTTCGCTCAAATAAAACTTATATTTCGGGTCTGCTGTTGAGGATTTCCTTTGTCATAAACTGAATTTGATGCATCATCATTTTGATACACTCCAACGGTCTGTGCTGGGGCAATCGGCACTATACCAAAGTTATTACACTGTCCAAGTGCTGAAACAAAACAGAAATAACATTGACTAAGATAGTTTACATTTACAAAAGTGCCTACTTGATGCAAATTGCAATATTTTTCAAAGATATTAACAGTTTTAAACAAAACATAAATACAATACATACCTTTAGATCTAGTATGTCTTCGTATGATGACGATAAGACCAAGGGAAACACATACACACCCAATACCAGCCACAAATAAAGCGATATACCACCATTTAAAGACACTGCCGAGGTGTCTGTTACTGAAATATATTAAAAATACATCATAATATTCTGACGTTTTAAGTGTTTAAAGTACACACCGCGAATATATTCTGTATATCTGAATAACAAACCTTTAAATAACTCTTTTTCTAAATAATTTTATAAAAAAAAGTTTTTATATATGTTTAATGTTGAATGTCGAAATTTGCTTAAGCCAGTGTTAGGTGCTTGGCAGTAGCTTGCACTTTCCAGTGCTGTCCATGAACAAACTCGATCAAAACGAGCCTGCAACAGTTTCAATTTTGTCGTTTTGGACTTTCCATAGGGATTCTATTTCTCTCTTTTCTTTATATACATGAATGATATTATTGTCATCTTTACATGCCGTGCTTTTCTAGACTTTGCATTTCTACGCACTTTTTGTCAAATTGTGAGTCTCGAACATTTGATGCACCAATGCCTTTCAAAAAATCTACCAGTAAAATAATGCTTTCGTTTAAATTATCACACAAAGAAAGTAATACAATGTATCAATATAAATTGAAGTATGCATAGGTACTGTTGATATATTATTTTTCCAATTACGTAAATTATTATCATTATTATCTTTGCACGATAAATGTATGGTACATTTTACCTTGAAGCATAATTCCTGTTGAAATTGTGATATATGTCCGATGTTTTCTGTGTAAGATATAGTGTTTGTAACGTAGAAATTGTTTTCCCTGCCGGATGTGTAGTCAAACGATTTGTAGTAGAGGGTAATGTCATAACCGTTGATGTTGGAAATGTTCTCTTGAATATTCTAGTTTGATACGCCGTGGTTTGTTGTTCAACTTCATGTGGTCTCTTCCTTAACCTAAATTTTATAAATATGGTAATGATATTTAAAGTTTATATACTAGACTTTGTGTATAATTAATTAAATTTGCATCATGCAAGAGTGATATTATAACGTGTATAGTGTATAAATACATTCTCTTCTTATTAATAAAAATAATGATACTTATAAATGAAAATAATGATACTTATAAATGAAAATTTGATTAAAATGATACATTTGCATCACGATACATTACGTGTATAGTACACAGGTTCCATTTATACATTCGGCTTCTTTTGGACAGCATAGGTGTGATCCACAACACGTATGATCGGGCTCGCAATATCTATGATTAGGACTACAACATATTTTATCATGTGGTATACATCCTCCAGTTATACCGCAGCAAGATTGTCCTCTTCTACAGTAATATCCATAGTTTGCTGTATCTTTGCAAATAGATATACTAATAAGATCAGTTAGGTTATAATAGTTTGAACAATTGTCACATTGTCTGTCTAAAAATCGAGACAGCAAATTTAATCTTACTATCTTTGATTGGTATAGAACGTTCAGCTTCTTCATAATAAGTACAATTACTTTCTAAAAAAATTTTTTATATTGATTTGAAATTTCACAAACAACACACTTACTAACAGGATATGCAACGTACGTACTAGCTTTGTCGACTTTCTTTCGTATTTGATTTTGACATAATTATGAAATGCTTACTATACATAATTAAATCACTTACTGCAGTTTGTAAGATGGTCTTAAACTTAATCTATGGGTTTATTTTGTACTTATCTTTAAACACACCTTAAATACTTTACGGAGATTGTCTAATGTTAACTGTAATTTTTATTCTGACTTACGTACAGCATACGTACATGAGAAAGGTTTTACTCAACCAAATGTTAATAAAGTTAATATCATCATGTCAACTAAAAATGAAGAACTTATAAAATCTGTCGCAATGTATTTATATTATGCATTTGAAAGAAGAAAACGATACATACATCATACACATGCTATGCTTTATTAAAATGTTTATAATTGTATATATTCTTTGCATGGGCTGGAGGCCTTACAGCGAATAAAAGTTTGTTGTTGTTGTTGTTGTTGATGATGATGATGATGATGTCTTGCCGTGCATGCATACATCAAGGAAGCAATAATGCTTGCTCTCAAACAGGAGGTATTGTAGTAGGTTACATATACCACGTACTGCTGTTCATGAACAGTATTAATCAAACCGATCCTGAAACGTTTTCTATTTTGTCGTGTATGTTTCCTTTTTTGCTATTTTATATTTATCATTTATAATATAAAGGTAAATATATATGTACGTACCACACGTTACAAGGTCTGATATATCATAACATAACCCATCAAATCCACACGTTTGAGAAGCTGATAAAAGGAATTAAAACACGTGTAAGTGAGTTAATGGCAAATGTAAACTGCACGCATTTATACGAGAGAAAAATAAGAAATTCAATAGATATTAAACATTTAAGATAGTGTTCCCCTTTTGTTTGCGTAGGATAAATGTTGCATTGCTGGCTATGTTATGATGCGGTAATAAGTATGACACACGTAAAGATTTAAATTAAAATATCAAAATATTGATAAGCTTTTTTGCTTTTTTTATTCAAGCGACACTTTCGCTTTTTTTATTCACGTGACACCAATCATACTGTGTACTTTACTGATAGTTTTAACATTAAACACATATATTCAATCTTGAAAATGCAAAGTGTTTGTATATAAGAAACTACATTTATACATTCAGGAAAGCTGTTTATGTTCTTAGAGCTGTCATCATACGTTTTTTCAGGTTACTATGTTTATCATATTAATATCATTATTCTGATAACCTATTAGTATTTTTCACTGTTGTTGTTGTTATTGTTCTTATTATTAATATACTTACATGTACAGCCCACACAATCAACAGCCCCAGAATTCTGAACATGTACCAATGCTATAAAAAATTATGTAGGTCATATTTATTTGCACTATGAGTTTTAATCCCCCCAACCGCACAACGAAAGTTTTCAGGGCAGCTACTTGTTTCAGGCTGTCCGTCGTCTGGTTATGTCTGGTAATGTCTACTTGTGCATGTCGTAAGGATTTTGACCTTGGTCTATAAATGACCTTGACCTTTATGGTCAATTGGTGAATTTTTGCTGAATTTTACTGCAATTAGCGATAACTTTGCTATAAATAAAAGTATTGTTTTCAGAGCCCTTTAAACAATTATGGAAAGGTATTTTGAATTTCGATAATTTAAGCAAAAATATCATTAATATTTTGGATCAAATGACATGTTAGACAACATCATTATACTGCCTCAGTGAATATGATTAGAAAATAAGCTTTAACGCCTCTCTATACTTGTATGAAATTTGATACAAATGTGTTATCAAGTGATGTATTTGATTTGTATTAAATTTGTATTGGCACCTAGCCGGTGCCAGGGGGCGTGGACGGTAGTTTGCACTTGACAGTACCGTCCATGAACAGGCTCAGTCAAACCGAGCCTGCAACACTTTCAATTTTGCCGTTTTGGTTTTTCTTTAAGGATTTTTAGGATTTTCTCTGTTTTGGTGTATGCTTAGCCAAAGTAACATTCAAGGCCAAAGTATTCAAATAGTGACTCTGACCATTGACAGGCATTCACTCAGTGTTTTTGACTTTGATAGTAAGGAAAGTCAGGTTCTGTTTGCAGTGATTCTCGATTAAGGGATAAATGTTGTCATTAAATACATCTCCTTAGACAACAATATGCAATCAACAAGTTTCAAAATTCCGAATTTTATTTATAAACGTTATAGACCTAGGTTATAGTTCTATGGCGTCATTTTACTTCGTTACACCGGTTTAAACAAATATGCAAAGTTACAAAAAGCAAAATAGCTTTAATTCAGCAACAAATGTATTCATACTGCGGTGATCAAGGAAATGTATCGGTAAAGAGAAACGGCATGTCTCCTTTCTGTTTTTTTTAATTAACACTGAAGGAGAATTGACAAACAAGATTAGTTTTTCAAACACGAGTTAAAATTTGATTTTCCCTTTACCATGTTTCCAGTTAATTGGCAAATCGACAATGAACATTGTCTTTGGCCATTTACATTAATGAAACTTTATCACTTATGTGTAAACCTACAAACTGATTTTAATTACCTTGATTTATGGAAATAGTCAATACTTACGTACTAAGAAATGCATTTATGCACGTAAAAAGTAATGAGTTAGAAACAGGAATGATTTGTCGTGTCGTTGCCCTATCGTCTCAATGTCGTATTTTCACTGTCACGATACAACGTAAAATTATATATATCAAATACCAAAACATTTAATCATAAGCAAAGTACGTAAATTACGATAATCAAAGGTGCAATTAAAGATAACAAATAATGACAGAGTTTGCTAGAAATGTGTTATTTAACATTGCCACAAATTATATCTAAAATATATTAGTAGGCCATCAGGGACGGTAAATAGCTACAATTTGCGGATTTTTCTTTTCACTATAATTCCTGTTGATCTTTTCCATTTGTCAGAATTATAAAGCGACATTTTGTAAAAATTTGAAAATACGCAGATTTAGATATAATATATTCCTACTGAATTATTTCACATAATACATGTACTTTTATATGTATAATTTTCTCCCCTTTTGGTTATCCTGAGAAAAAAATGAGAATGTCTTTACAAAACTTTCGATACATAATGATATATAATAATTGAGCCGCATCACGACAAAACCAACATAATGGGTTTGCGGCCAGCATGGATCCAGACCAGTCTACGCATCCGCGCAGTCTTATAAGGGTCCATGCTGTTCGCTATCAGTTTCTCTATTTGTTTTAGGGTTTGTAAGCGAACAGCATGGATCCTGATCAGACTGTGCGGATGCGCAGGCTGGTCTGGATCCATGCTGGTCGCAAACCCATTATGTTGGTTTTGTCGTGACGCGCCTCATATCATTTTCTTCTTAATCTCTTACAAAATATTCTAGAAACAGTTTAGAGTAAATTAACTTACCTAAGAAAATAACCACAACAATCATCTCTGCTTAATTTTGTCCTGGTCGTCTAAGCACGAGTAGTTATATCAAAATCAAATCGAAATAAAAGATATAAAAATAAACACTTAATTTATTTGTCATATCCGGGTTGATACCGGAAGTTTGTTCTTATTTACATAAACTTAGTCGTAGATTTCTGCGTATCAGACAGTGTACAGACTAAAGGCTTGTCTCTTAATCGTTGTGGTATCTTTTTTAGTTGTCTTGTTTTGGTTTAAAATAATTAATGGCGCAATATTATAGAGATTCGACAATGCAAACAAATATTACGAAACACGTGTACTATTCAACTGTTAAGGCTAAGTTATAGATATCATTTTTAGTACGCTGTAGCAGAATGATGGAAGGTTTGATTTCAAATGAATGGAATATATAAATACGAACAAAGCAAAAACAAATTAGGCAATTTTAACGTATTATGATAACATGCAAGACCAAATAAAAACATATATTTGCTGATAAAGAGAAAAATTGATAAAATTTGTCAAACCATATTGAGCGGAGTTTGTAGGATTATGAGTAAAGATAACAATAAGAAAATAAATGAAAAAACAATTTCAGAAAATAATAGTTTCAGACTCAGGCTCGCATTAATTGTTGAAATTGTTGAATTGTTTATCTTATCTTCTTATTCCATTATAAAAGAACATATCTTACCTAGAAGGAGAAATCAGTAACCATCATGTTTAATCCTCCTCTTATTTTATCGTCACATAGCTTATCTTCATTTTAGTTCGAAACATATTTATATTTAAATATGATTGGTGGTAAACCTTTCTGCTATTTATTGCGTGAAGATCGTCTACCCTGTTGAACGAATTTTCATGTTGTAGGTTATATCGATTTCGTTATAATTTTGAGGACATCAATTGTTTGAGTAACCAAAATAGCATGTTTTCCTTGTCAAATAAATAGTAGAAAAAAGTTATTATGGCTGGGTCGTGTGGGGGTTGCGTTCATTGAACGCCACATTTCCTTGTCATATTTTATACTGGATATAATATGATAACTATGAAATATTCTGGTTCTTGAAGAGACAAATATGTTAAGGTGCCAGTGTAAAATGAATGAACGGACTTGAACAGAAATAGCAATGCATGGTTGTTTTTGCTAGTCATGTTTTTCTTATCCTAAAATAGAGCTTCAATTTGAATACATTTGAGTCAATGCCAAATTGTCACTGACTCTTCTTGCAGTTTCAAATTAACTGCAATGAAGTTGTAATTTTTAATAAGAAGCATCACAACCATCTTATAACAGTCTTTTTTTTAGATTTCAATATCATGAATGATAAGAGAATAAGCTTTGCGAAACACTGTTAATATGTTAATATTTGAGTGTATTATTAAACTTAAAATACACAACTGTAAACACAATGTTTCCTATCAATAGAGGTTATATAACATACAAATAAAAATGCATGACACAATAATTAACTTCAGACCTTTTAACACATTAAGATAATAAATATCAATATTCCTCTTTCATTTTTATCTGAAAAGCAGAGAAGTGATATCTTTTTTTTCTAATGAGTGAGGTAAATGATGATAAAATAATACTAGTAGCTTCAGACATATCTGGCAGAAAATAGGCAACAGTAAAATATGCAGCAATAGCAAAACTTTTCATCATAGAAACTTTCTTTATACAGCTTTTAGCATATTGTATTTATTACAATAACATACCTGATGGTCACCTGTCAAACAATTTATTTCTACCTTAGAACAAGCTACCCCAGTTGTAAAGTTACTAAAAGGGTTTTCCTTTTCCTGTCTTTAAATCATATCCGATTCCAATTGTTCTGCAATATACAAAAAGGTTAAATATTGCTTTTACTTCAGTCTACAGTTTCTGTTTTGTTTGTTTATTTCCTTTGGGAATTAGGTTACTTATAGGTCAAGGTCAAATTAAGTTTTAATTTTTTAAGACATTGTCGTAAAGGCAGTTGTGCTCAGATATAAAGACAACCAATCCATAAATTTAAAAGTTATAGCCAAAGTCATTGATGAGTGAAGGATTTAATTTTATTTGGCTTACTTAAAGGTTTTGTCTATAGGGTTCCTGTGACTTGACTACAATTCATTATAGGTTATAGACAATTATAGCAAAAATCAATCAAAATTCAAACATTTGACCTTGGACGTCAAGGTAATTTATAAGTCAAGGTCAAGTTTAGTCTGGTCTACTGTAAAGTCCAAAGGGTTGTCAAAGTTTAATGAAAAAAAAAGCCATTAAAAAATAAAAACAACCATAGCCAACGTTAAAATTTCTGGACAGCAACGACAACCTAAGCTCAAAACTTTTTCTTCAAAAAAGTAAAACTCAAAAATAGCAGAATAGCAGTACAGTACAAAAACGAATAAGTGCAAATCTGATTGATTTGCTTGTAGAGTGAAACACACATGTTACCATCCATCCGAAAACTTTTCAGACAAATGATCCCTCAACTTATTATTCTATCAACAAACCAACAAGAAATAAACATGTATATTAATATGCTGATATGTTTTGCCTAAAGTCTGTTTAAAGAAAATAATCAATGAAATATCGCTCACAGATGTTGACTATGTTGTATCAAGGTTTGCTAGCAAAATCTTACTTGTAAAATCAAATAGAAGAAAAACTTATTCTCTGCAAAAAGCCAGATTTTACCCAGCAACTCTGAATTCCTTTAGGATTTTCCTTTACTACGGGCTCCAATCTCTCCAGGAGAGTCTGGAAAGCATTCTACATAAAAAGTGATAACAAATTAACATTTGTGTCTCAGTATCTTCTTCAGTACATGTTTATGAAATAAGTTCATATACTATTTCATTCAAAAACAAATCAAGTTATCAATTATACTTCATTCGAAAGATCTTTTTTTCCACAGTAAAAAATAATATAATCAATCTCATAAGAATCTGACTTTTATATTAGCAAGAACCATTTATTGTTTGAAGACATAAAATACTTTCATTTCAGATGCAAAAATCTAGTGGCGAGGGAACAGGTTCAAATCATAAATACTTTTTTATCCGCCTGCAAGATATATACCACCTGTATGCTAGCTGCAATTATGACTTATTTACTTTTGTCACCAGTAAATAAACTGGTTAATTTGCAGATCAATGCACTTCAAAAAGATTCAAAGATGTTGACTACTTCATATCCAATCTCACACATTAACAATAAATGGAGAAGACCAATATTTGCAACAATTATATGGGAAGACAACAAGTTTGACTAATTTAAACTGGATAATAAAGAAAACAAGCAAAACAAAAGGGACCATCATGGCTTTCAAACGATCAACGTTTGCATTCACCAGCACTCCAGAGATAAAGACACCGGTTCAACAAACTGGAAACAAAATTTGACTGTTATTGAACAGTACCAGCGTAGGATAATTTTTGTTCAGTTTCATTAAAATATACCCAGGGAAGGAGGAGACACCTCTAGCAGCAATTTTGAACAACAGATAGAACAATTTTAGCTTTTTTGTAACAGATCACATAGGTATCAGTCCTATTAATTCTTATTAAACTTTACACAGAAATTGAGGAGATTTTGTTTAAAGCTTACTTCTAGTTTTAGCTCTCGTGGCTATTTTGTTCAGCAGACCGAATCAATTCAATTTAAGCTTATTATGTATACATGGTTTAAGGCCATTCTTAGAGAGTTTCGTCAAAATCTGCACAGCAATTGAGAAGAGAAGATGCTGTTTTATAAAGCTATTTCTTTTTTTCGTTTTGTTGCCATCCTTTCAGCAGACAGGAATAATGCAATCAGTTTTTGATCATCCAAAGATTAATCAAATTGACTTCTATCTAAATATTAACAGAGTAAAGGGAGTAGAAGTTGTTTTGTATTAATCATCTCTGGCAACCATCTTGTTCTGAAACTATTGATTGTAGCCCCTTTTATAGGACTATTAAAGGATTCTTCCTCTAATGATTCATCACAATTGACCATGTGATTTATTGACGAGTTGTTTTTTAAAGCATAAGTTGAACAGGAAAATGACAATATCAAAAGTGATACTCGGGTAAGCTAAAGTGGTACTGAAGTTAATATAATAAAGAAGTTGTTAAATTGTATTTCAAGTGGTACATGGGGGTAAAACCATGTTCAATGAACAGAACATGTGTTTTATCTTCAAAAAAATCAATGAAAATGTTGGTGCAATAAATAGCCATACAGTATATATCTTTAAAATGTATCATAAGTTTATTCTAATTTTGATTTTTCAAATATCATGAACATTTCACTATCTAGAAGGTTCAAAAGTGACATTTTAAAACAATAAACATTGTTGATGTACATTTATACAATCTACAACAGGTACATGGATATGCCTAGCTATATATTGGGTCTCTTAAAGCCAATAAGGCTGCATTCTATGGGTTAATCAAAACATGTCACATACTTGATAATCAATACAGCTAAATGAAAACTGGTTTGAAAAATAAATGATATCCCTAAACACGTAATTATGAATACATTTTTTTTCCATTTTCATAAAAATACAGTTGATCTCGATACCAATGTTTAAACCTTAGCTAGTTAAATCAATATTCAAATGTCAACCAATTTTCTCTACATTACAAAAGAAGTAGATATTACCCTATGATAAAGTTTAAAATACATTGAAATGTTAAAAACAAGATCAATAATACAAAGGAAAAAAACTATCAAATAAAAGTTTTTTTTAAATCAATAGTTTTTGTAGTTTGTTAATTTCACACATTTTATTTTTCAGTATTAACTACGTCAGATTGGTTTCGTCATTCACTGAAGTTTTTCTATAATGTGGAAAAGGGAGGTCCTTCAAAAGTAATGAAAACACAATTTATATTTAGTCTTCAACATATCACAGCATTGATGATACCTGTTCCATACAGTACTATTTTTTAGCTGTATAAAAGGAAGATCCTTCAAGGACAATGAAAACAAAGTTTATATGTGAAAATTGTATACTTGGTTTGATTGAGTCTGTTCATGAGAGATATTGAAAAGTGCAACACACCTATGACCACTAGCATTCACATAATTGATGCTACTTGTTCCATACGGTACTAATTTTCATCTGTATAAAAGGAAAATCCTTCAAGGACAATGAAAACAAAGTTTATATGTGAAAATTGTATACTTGGTTTGACTGAGTCTGTTAATGAGAGATATTGAAAAGTGCAACACCCCCATTCCCACTAGCATTCACAGCATTGATGATACTTGTTCCATACAGTACTTATATTCAGCTGTATGAAAGGAAGATCCTTCAAGGACAATGGAAACAAAGTTTACATGTGAAAATTGTATACTTGGTTTGATTGAGTCTGTTCACGAGAGGTATTTAAAAGTTCAACACCCCCCATGTCCACTAGCATTGGCTTAATCAAATTTCAATTTTCAATACTTCATTTTTGAAGTATTGATGCTGCCTAAACCATACAATACTAGATACCAGTTATATATAAGGGAGGGGGGGGGGCTTCAAGAACAATGAAATCAAAACTGATTTATATATGTAAATTGTAAATTTGGCTTGTTCTGAAATACTTGAGAAGAGTACTTACCTTTAACTTAGTGTCATAAACAAGACAGACGATACCAGTTGAGCAAGTCAGCGAAACTTTTTTGCCAGCCAAAATACATTTTTCAACGAATGTTTTTACAACAGTAGATTTGCCTGTTCCAGCTGAACCCATTAAAACAAAGTTGTGCCCGTTCAGGGCTAACTCTAACGCTAACTTTTGCTTGACGTTCAGCGAAGCCATTATTATCATGCAAACACGCACGAATTCCCGCACTGTGTCAAATTTATTCTGGTAACCTGCTTTGTGATACGATACTGAGCACAAACCGGTAACCAGCCCGAGCAATGACGTAAATTATCGGGAAAAACACCGACCAATCAGTGAACGTTTAACATCCAAAGTGGAGCCTCGATTTGGATTTGACAAGATGGCGAGTTGTGAATGAATTCAACCAGGTGCAAAGTGTAAAGCCGCTATTGACTCTAAAACACTTGTCAGGAATAGTTTATTGGTATGTTTTAATTTCTTATATGTAGTTTTAATTGGCCAGCATGATAAAAACTGGTGACATCATCTGTAACGATTGGAACAGTAGGGTGACTTTGTGTTTACTGCGTAGCCACGATCGATGTCGAGTTCGAGTATGTGTATAGTTTTTTATTACGTCGGCGGTCAGTACTCGTAAAGTATAAGAGGAATAAGAAAAATCTTACCTTGGTTTGATAGATAAATTATTAGACTACATGTAGCTTACTTAATTTTATTCATGCTGTATCGTTTAAAAAAATGCGAGGCGAAAACTCTGATTGGGTATAGACACCTTCAAATGGGAGTTGTTACCCTTGTCTATATATTAGTATATAGTGAATGGGAATGGGAATTGACTTAGAATTCATTTCTGACTTAGGATAAATGTTTTCTACCATCAAATACATATTTTGTGAACACTCAATGAGCCGTACCCCTTTGAGCACATGCTGGTAAGTACTTTGAAGGAGAGCGATGATGATGTTGTACTATTCTTAAATCACGCATTGAAATGCATTACAATTTGGACACCCCTCGTATCATGTTAAGATAAGCTTAACGGTTAATAAAGATATTGGGGTGAAAGGAAGATAATTTTTAGTGACGTAAAACATACACAGGTTTCGACATGATATGAAAAACCTTACTTAATAAGCAAGAAATAAATGGATAAAGTGAAAGGTTTGTTTTGATTAATTTAATGATTTATTTAATTATTTAACATGTATTCATTTTTGCTACATATATTTTTAAAGTAAACATTAGATTTTTATGGTGCAATATCTTTTCGACATAGAGGTATTCAAATACAATTTAATTTTATTTGGGCTATTTGCGGCGTATGGTTCCCAAGTAATAAAAAGCGTGTGCACTAAACGAGATAACAATGGGCGGAACTTAGTCCAAACAAAATGGAATTTTGAAAGGGGATCAGAGGTTATCAAAGTCACTGAGAGTTAGTTCTAATAACCAGAAATAAGTGGTGAAATTTGCACGGTCCCTTTACTACGTGACATTTCGAGATCTGTGTGGGACAGAAAACCACTACAAAAGACATGCTAGGTTTTATTTTCTTCCGTAACATTTTTGATATCTCATTTTTATAGGATAAAGTGTAAAGTGCGCTCATACTAGTGAAGAACTAATACAAATTTTCCTGGAAAAAAATTCATGTTTGGTGAAACCGTCTGATTGTTCAAACACGCATTTTTACTTTTACTTCCGTCAAAATACTGACCCCTCTCCCTAAAGCATCTGTGTACCGGTAATTATTACTTACCTGAATTAGAGGATTCTACTTGATCTGACAAAATTAGTGAAATATTCATAAGTTATGGAAGATAAAAAATCTGGATCGTCTTTTTTATTGTTTAGTTTTGCCCCACGCAGACCATAGAATGACACTAGCCGGTACAGGCACCGTGATAATGTGGGACCGACTGGTGACGAACCACATAGGTGTCGCCCTTTTTGCTGCATATGGCATCTAAGGGATTTCTTTAACCTTAAACTAATTTATAGCAGACATTAACGTCCAGACACTGCATGTAAATTGTAGCATTTGACCGTCAAATATATTTCATGTATTAGAGAAAACAGTATCTAGAATTGCCTTATTTGGGGTAGATAATTCGGCATGATTTGTCATTAATGTAAAGTAAAAGATCATCGCCAAAAGAAATTGATTAGAAGCTTCTTGCAAAAACGCCTATAAAATAGCCATTGTGACCCCGAGAAAGGCAGGCATGTACATTTACGAATAATTTGTACGAAATACATCGCTTTAAGAAGGCGATGGATGGACATTAGTCAAAAAATTCAATAGTCAATAGATAAAAGCAATAAGAGTGTTTAAAATCTATTTAAACGCAAGAGTGACCCAAAGTTAAAGAACTTAAGGTCAACCAAAGGGGTATCTACCTATCAAATATGAAAAACGTCAGTCTACAAAATAAAGGCTGCATGAACAAAAGTGTAAACCCCATTTTTTACAGGTTGCTAACGTTGACCAAAGTGATCACTTCTTCCATTCAAATATAATATACTACACAAGATATCTACCTTCCATTAATGGAAGGTATAGACTGTATAAGCGAAAGTTGGCATTGGTAACCTTGATCTTTATGTCCCCTTATTCCAGTTAAAGTTAGTGAACACATAATTTATCTGTCAACACCAGTCTATAAATAGTAGTATGACCAAAAGTGTGTTAAAACTGTTTAAGCACCAATAACATTGACACAAGTGACCCATTACGTATAAAGTTGGAAGACAACAAAATATCTGTCCTACCAACATTGAAAGACATCAAACATTTAATAAAGTATAAGAAATGTGAATTATTATAGACAACTATAATTAAATATTGTAAAATAAAAAAAATATAGCATTATAGTTCTTGTACACTGCGCTTCGTCTTCTAGTGTTATCACTTAGCATTATTATGTATCATAAATAGAGATAATCTTTTAGATTAAGTTAAGCATTGTTTAAGTTCTTTGACATAATTGTACTTGCTCTCACTGGTGCGGTATTATTCGCATTTTAGAAGATATGCTTCGCACAAGCATTATCAAACAGTTTAAGTTTCCATTGATCATAGGGAGGTGGGGAAGGAAAATGCGATCCCAGGCGAGGTGTTCACATAAGCTTGCTGTACCCCAAGTTCATTGAATTATCTCATTCCAAACTATAGTTATTGACCGTAAACAGAGCCTTGACCTTGATCCTAGAGAGGTTGAGGGGCGTAGGGGGGGGGGCAATTGCAATTCCAGACGAGGCGTTCAGATAAACTTGCTATAGACCAAGTTTCATTGAAATATCGTATATCAAACGATAGTTACTGTTCGGAAACCAAATTTCTATTTTCAGTTACAGTGACCTTGACCTTGATCCTTTTGGTGACTTAGGGGGTGAGGGGGGGGGGCAAATGCAATCCTAAGCAATGTCTTTACATAAGCTTGCTATACACCAATTTTCACTGACTTGTCTCGTTTAAAACTATAGTTATTGACCAAAACCGTTTTCCTATTTAAAGTTACAGTAACCTTGATCCTACGCGACCTAAAATAAATCAAAAGCGAGATGTTCTCATAAGCTTTCTATACACCAAGTTTCATGAAAACATATCATCCCAAAATTTAGTTACTGACCGGGACCTTAACCTTGACCCTTGGGGATCCAAAAGTAATGTCAAGCAAAGCCTGATCATAAGCTTGCTTTACACCAATTTTTATTGAAATAACTAATTTCAAAACTCTAGTTATTGACCAAAAACCGTTTTTCTATTTTAATACCACCACAAACGAAGTAAATGGGGTATATACTCGTAGGAATCAGCTTGTCTCGGTCAGCCGTCCGTTGGTCGGTCCACTTCATGGTTTCCAGACGATAACTAGAGTTTAGAATCAGGTGTTGTAATCAAACTTTGTATACACCAACTTATGTGGAAACCCCGGTTGCTATTGAATTTAGATCCCCGGGGTCAAACTCACCGTCACTAAAATAGATAAAATCGTTTCCGGACAATAACCAGGGTTAGGAATTAGATATTGTAATCAAACTTGGTGTATGACAAGCTTATATGAAGAATCCGGTTGGTATTACATTTGAATCCCTTGGGTCAAGTTCACCGTCACTAAAAATAGAAAAATGGTTTCCAGACTATAACTAGAGTTAAGAATGAGATATTGTAATCAAACTTGATGTAAAACAAGCTTATATAATTGGATTTGGACCCCCTTGGGTCACGGTCAAGATCACCGTTACTAAAATAGAAAATGGTTTATGGAGTATTACTTGAGTAAGGAATGAGGTATTGTAATTAAACTCGGTGTATAACAAGCTAATGAGGAGTCCCCAAATGGCATTACATTTGGACCCTCTTGGGTCAAAGTCAAGGTTACTATAATAGAAAAATGGTTTCCGGACAAGAATGAGATACTGTCATCAAACTTGGTGTATAGCATGTTTATATGAAGATCCTGGTTGGGATTACAAATACTTGAAATAATCATTTGTACACAGTTGATACTTCATCTAAAATTGGTTCAAACTTTTCTTCAGACTACTTATTTTTTAAGATGTCAAAGTTTCTGGCGGGGTATTAATCCCCTTAAGTGATAGTTCTTGTTAGTTATGGTAACTATGACCTTTATTCTAAGGGGCTTAAATGCAACCTCAAAATGAGATCTTCATATAAGCTTGCAATGTACAAATTTTCATGAGATATTTCATTCTAATGAACGGAAACCGATTTTCTATTTTTAGAAACAGTGACCTTGACCCTAAGGGACCAAAAGATATCTTAACCGAGGTTTTCATATAAGCTTGCTATACACCAAGTTTCATCTGTAAATAATTATTGACCGGAATCATCTTGTTTGACGAGCGCCGAACCGGCCGTTAAGATGCAGAAAAGCATCAAAATTATTTCATGATTTTAAAAGAGAAGCCGAACCTCTGTACTAGATTCTGAATCATTCAAGCACCGTTATGTTATCCAACATGTTTAAAAACACTTTAAAAAAGAATTAATCATACTACATGTATTTATATTTATCTAATACATATAATTCATTATCATTTGCACATAAAGCAATTTGGGTCATTTGCACACATTTCATTTACGTTCAGTGTTAAAATGGACATTTTAATAAGTATAAAGTTGGACATAAGCTTAATGTATGTTAAATGCATAATTAAGATTATAATTAATAAAAAATGCATTACTTGTTGGCTAAAAGTCTAAAACAAGTAACATATTTAACTATGAATTAAATACCCCGCATATGATTAGTAAAACTTATTGAACTCCGAGTTGTGAGTTGCGCTATATTTTTGTATTGACACTATTTTGCTGCTAGCAAAGTTTTGTTATACATACTGAGACGACGATGCATGATTGGTCTTGTCTACCTTTATTGCACCTCATGTGCAATTGAAGTGCTCTTAAGATGCATTTGAAGTGTACATGAAATTGAGCTTTGGCTGTAACGTTTAATAAACGTTATCTTGCAATAAATAAAGTGTTCTAAAACCACTATCAGCAAAGTTATTTGCTTAGGTTTATTTACTGATGTAAACATTTTCTTCTAAAGTTATTACTTATCACATGTATCAGCAAAGATATACCAATGAAAAATGTGCGTTTAAATAAATACATTGTAACTAATATTTAATTTTAATTTAGAAACTTAACTAATTCCGTATTTTTTTTTTCATATTTTTTCAACCTATTTAAGCGCTTTTCTTGATTCTGTGAAAAGGGCTCCATACAATTTTACGGGCATATGTGTTTATAATTAATGTCTAATAGGAGATGTTCCTTCTTGAAAATAATAAAATTGATAAAAATTCGATTCCCATAACGGTCTAGTCCATATCTATACACATTTTAAAAAATCCCGTTAGTAAATCTTTTTAACTTTCCTTTCTGTAAGATTAGATGTCAGAAGATCAGATTTAGAGAGGCGGTATTTTTAGCTCATCGGAGTACAACGTGCTCATGGTGAGCAATTGTGACCCTCCGCCCGTCTTCATGAGTCGTCAAACAACATCCCCTCTGAAACCAATGACTGCACATTAATCAAACTTTATAGGAATGATCCATGAGTATTCTCCTTTCAAAGTTATTCAAAAGGTTCCGGTCTGTTGGATAAGTATGTCACAGGACCATTACAATAGTTTCAAAAATGCAAATTAAAAAAAATCTCTTGTCTGAAAGCACAAGGCCCAGATATTTGGCATATTGTGTCATCTATAGGTCCTTTACCAAAGCTGCTCAAGTGTCAATATTGGCCTCATCACTATGGAGGGCGTTTGTGGCAAACAATTCAGACATGTATTGTGTTCATTTTAAAAACTACTTTTGAAAATGCGAACGTGTATGTCTAGTATTTTTGATTATATTCGTGCAAAGCAATAGATATGTCTCTGAATCCAATTTTTTAATTGAAGGCACCCGCTTTTAAATAACAAGTTTACGTGTAGATCTTAAGGTGATTCCGCTTTGTCAGCCATGTTTGTTTTCACAAAGTCTATCCAAAGTGAAAGTAGGCCAAAATTCATATAACAACAAAGCTCACATTGTTATATGATGAACCATTTGCAAGTACACCTCCAGTTCTATGTTTAATTGACTATTTTAAACAAAAATAAAAATGATAACAATAAGAAAATTTACCTTGAATGGGCTAAATTCCTGAAGACCAAAAATATTCTGTTGCAAAGTTTTATGCACATTTCATGGATGGCAAAACCCAGTTTAAAGTCTATTTTAGTGCCAACAAATGCTATTTTTGCAGAAAATACAAAAACTTTAAAAACATAAATCTTAGGAAAGTAGTTTATCTGACCTTGACATGGCCACCATGACATGTGTAAAAAAGTAGTACCATGGAAATAAACATCATTTACCTATTTCTTGTGTACATGACAAACATACAAACTTCAATGTTACACATAAAAAAGGTTAGATTTTAAAGTTTAATTGTGTTTTCATTTTAATTGTAGTTAATAAGACTATAAATGATGATTGTTTTCTTGAACTACCTTTTTTTACAAAAAAATAATGGAGGACATATGCGTGGAAGGACATGGAGACTGATTTATTTTGAGTCAAGTTTTGAAAGATTGTTGTATTTGCTATTGTAAGCTATTCTTTTTATAAATAAAGGTGAAAAACGTTTCCTAAATCAAAACTTAACCGATGCTATCATATGCATGGTAACTTTCTTTCATCTAAGAAGTTTGTTCAAATTATAGCCCTAGGGTAAAAAATGTCTATGGTCATTTATTTTCAATTTGGATATATGTAAAATCTTTTGGATCGTTACAAAGATGGTTCAAATTATGGCCCTAGGGTCAAAATGAGCCCCGCCCTGGGGTCAGGAGTGTTATTTATATACATTAATAAAAAACTAAATGTTTTCTGAAAAGTTGACTTCTATCAAAATTGTTCAATCTATGCCTCTAATGTCAAAATTGGCCCGCCCAGAGTCATTAATGTTGAAAATATGTATAAAGTCAAAATTTGTTGTTTCTTTTGTAATTTGTTTGTGTAATTTAATAAAAAATTCCAAAAGCAAAAAGAAGGATTGAGTGTACATGAAAATAATCCTTATTACTACATTTTGTATTACCCTTGATTTTTTTTGTATGTGAATACTATGGTGGCTGATTTAGAACACTTTTGTGCGTTAGTGATAGTACGACAAAGCGCCAAAGGGCGCGTTGTCGGACTGTCGTCCTGTCGCTAACGACGCACGCCAAACGGCGCATTGTCGTGCGGCGTGTTGTCGTAATGTTATATTGACGCTGGATCAAATCAAAGGATTGGATGTTTGTTTATAAGCCAAGCGACAAAACATCAGTGCGACAATGCGCCGTCTGGTGTGCTTCGCTTGCGACAAGATGACAAGGGGATCACGATCTAAGGTGTGTTGTTGCTATCGCAAAATGTACCAAATATATGGTGGCTGATTTGGTACACCTTGCACGTTTCGAAACAAAATGTTTTTAATATGTATAAAAATATTACCCATCCCCACCCACATTAAACACATTTGACCATTTCACTATATAAAACAGCCTTATTCAAAATGGATTTAACACAAGATAGGATTGGAGCAGTACCTCTAGACGCTTGTAGAAATCGTGATCACAAAAAAAACAACAAATATTAATGTATTTTTTCGCAGAATATCACATTTTTTTATTCCTTATCGTATTTAAATCGGTGTGAAAAGATGAATTAGACGTTTTAACGTTGATTCTGTAAGGTGAAAATGCGAAATTTTAGCATTTAATCATTCTAGCGTCTCGTCCGGTATGAACCGGAATACAGTATTTAGTGTGGTTCTCCATCCAACTCATTCAAAATATCCCTAAAATTTACCACAACGAGGTGTATTGGTTGATCATGCGTCATGCGAATGTAAAATATAAAATACTTTTACCGTGTAGTTTTTATTTTATTAATCTTTGGAAATATCTGGTATCATATTTGCTCTGGTATAATTTGGCATTATGTAGCCAATAAATACCTTCAATAATTATATATAATTAAAATCAAACACTTTTTTCTTCCATAAGGGATCTGAAAGATACATATGCAATGTCAAATAATTGTCAAAAGTAAAAGAGGTTTATGTTATTTCCCAGCCTTTAGTTTTGAAGGTAATTTGTTAGAAATTGTTGATGATTTTTCATATCTGGGTGTTAATTTCTCTTATAATGGTAAATTTGCTAAAACAAAAAAATCGTTTATTAGAACAGGCAAGAAAGGATTTGTTTTCAATTATTGTTAGAAAATTGGACCTACCTATCAGTATGCAGATTCATTTACGAGCGTATTTGATAACATAGTAGCACCCATATTGTTACGTGGTAGCGAAGTGTGGGGAATTTAAATATGAATATCATAGAAAGTTTTCAATTAAAATTTTATAAATCATATTAAATTTGAAACAAAGTACTCCAAATTGTATGCTTTATGGAGATTTAGGGATATTACATTTATCTATTCATATAAAAAGTAGAGTTTTGTGCTTTTGGAATAAGATTTTAAGTAGCAAACAAGAATCAATAAGCCATATCTTGTAAGATATGTCACACTCTTTGTATTGCAGAAATGTGTTGAAACTCCCATGGGTGAATAGTGTTTGTAAATTACTAGATTCACTGGGTTTATCAAATTTTTGGATTAATTATGTTGCCACTTCTCTTCCACTGTTAAGAAAATAGACTGAAAGATCAGTTCATTCAAAATTGGCATAGTGAAATGTCAGAATGCAGTAAATGTCTGAATCATAGAAAGTACAAAAGTGAGTTCAGATTTGAAATGTTTTTAGATATTTTACCATCTAATTTAGCTTTGCCAAATTGATACTATTGCCCTTTAGATGTATGAACCATAAATTGCCTGTTGAGTCTGGTAGACTTTGTAATATACCAAGAGTAATTAAGAGTGTGTAACTTATGCAATACTAGCTCTCTTGGTGATGAATATCATTACTTTTAATTGTCAATTCTTTAATACTGATAGAAACAAATGTATTACTGGAGAGTATAGTACTAATGTTAATTCAATCAATGAATAGCACAGATAGGAGTATATTGTTAAAACTTGCAGTATTCTGTAAATATCATAACAGCATGTAAGTAACTGATAACTAAACTTATTTTCATAATGTAACACTTTCGTTTTTGATTTATATTTGCCAGGTAGCACATTAGTATATTTTGTGAAACTTTTTTTATGATATTTCATATTATATGTATATAATTGTACATGTGGCGGATGCCTCTAAGGGGCCCAGCATTTCAATAAACTGTTCAAACTGTTCACCATAACGTACACATTGATTAATTACTATTTTATTCTTACAATGCCTTAAAGATATTGGCCACATTTTTTTTGTAAATATAGAATTTTCATATCTGTAACTCGAAAATAGATGAAAATGTTTATGGTAAGGCTTTGTGTACCCCAAACCATTATCAGTCAGAGTTTAGTATTGATAACGTCTTTGTTTAATTTTGAGGGAAACGGTGATATGCAGCGATTAATGTGCAAATATGACATTGACATTTCGAGATAGCAATTGTTTGTTTATGGTTATCTAAAGATATAAGATTTGTCCTTGAACTGACGGGCGGGTATAACTTGGTTAACATGTGTGAATCAATACGATATTGATATAGTATAAGTGAAAAAAGGAAGAAAAAAGAGTTTTGCAGTAAATAATTGAAAACAAGCCATGTGTTGTAAATATTATAAATTATAAAAAAATCCTGAATTTGGTCTTTTTGTAATTCATCCCATTTTTTCATTCTAGAGTGTGTTCTACTTTCAGTATTGAAAGAAACCATTCTTTTAATTTGACATGAACAAAATGCATGTAATATTACTATGTATACGTTAGTGTTCATCCGTGCTGTTCTACTTAGACGGGAGCGATAGCGTCAGGAGAATATTTCTCATTTCTGTAGAACAGCACGGATAAATACTAACATATTTAGTGTCAACCTTTATTTGGCCTCATTATCATTCACTTTATTTCGTCACTATGCGGTTCTATGAAGTACTATGAAAAATAGGAGTCGACTATGGACGAATTCGATATATATATGTGGCAATAGATAGCCTATAAGGATGTTTGAGGTCAAAGGTCAAGGTAAACATGGCACTTCATGTAAAATCCTTGTCTGATGTATGGTTTAAAAGGAATAAACCATGGTTTATATAACATAGAAAGATCATTGTTCACAACCAGTAGATAACACCTAATATTTTTTAGGATTGGATCAAAATTAAGGGTCACAATTATGCTAAATTTAAACGTTATTGACCAATCAATAACTTGTATAAATGGCATCCTTGTACTTTAGCACATGTCTAGTTAATTATGAAATTAATATAGATAGTGTTATCTGATTTGATATTTATTTTGTGTGCTCGACTTAATTATCTCGTGTCCATGACTTAGTAACTCGTGGCCACGACATAGTTACTCGCGGCCACGATTTAGTTACTCGAAATTTTATTTTATCGAGTGGGCCACGAATGAGCATTCTATTTTTAAAGCTCACAAAATGAAATAAAATTACATCTTAGACAACAAACAAATAAATTTTCTTTTTATTTTATGCTTAAAACAATTTAAAACGAAATTTTCTTAATATTAACTTAAATATTAAAATCTTTTTTCCCCACTGGTAACCTCTATAATTCGAATTTCTCATAAAATACGATAAGTCTTTTTTTGTGCTGAAAATAAGTTCGACAATCAACGTTGAATTGCGGTTATATTATTCATTTTATTAAAAAAAAATATGAATGATCCGTTGTTTCAATAATAAAAACAAACAATTCTAGTAGAAGAAAAAGTCACACCATCCAACCTTATTTCCGTTACTTACTGCGAATTTATATTATATTAGACCTGGCTTTGTGAAATGTCAATCGGAACGTCCTTGGCTATTAACTTTAATAACCTCGAAAACGATATGGATTGCAAGTAGTTCTACCACGTGGTTTTAGATGTAAACATAAACAGAGAGTGTTATCTTCGACAATGTGAAACGAATGTATATATTTGACATCCAAAAGAAAATTTATTATGTTTCGGTACAATTATGACTGAAAATTTTTCTGAAAACCAGTTTTGATTTAAATATGCCCAATGATGCACAATGCGACGTCAACAGGCTGGCATTTTGTACTTTCGGTTTCTACAGCCATAATAATAACAATACAAATAATGTATTGTTTGCTTTTGTGTCTATGAATTATCTTATTTTAGGTGGTAATTTACTAGATATATTTGAGATAAACTTGTCAACAACTCCCAGCATTAATTACATGTCTAGTTTCTTAGTGTAGGTTAGGCCGGAATACCGTATCCGTTCTGTGTATTCATACTATTGTGTGCGAAGACTTACGGAAAGGGCCGAAAAGTTGCGATTGGTGAAATGTAAGCTGCCACCATTTTTAAAAGTTGTGCATTTCACGGGAGGAAAATAATTGTGTTTGATTCAGAGGGATATCATTTGGATTTGTTAGTCATACATATTTTTAGAAGAAAGAAAACTTATTTGAGGATTGTTACAGACAATAAATAGGTGTTGACCACCGATGCTTGGGGGTCAAATCCTGCCCCAACGTGATACGCCCTGTAAACACTCTATAAACTATTTTAAGGTGATTCCGCTTTGTCAGCCATGTTTGTTTTCACAAAGTCTGTCCAAAGTGAAAGTAGGCCAAAATTCTTATAACAAAATAGCTCAAATTGTTATATGATTAGCCATTTGCAAGTACACTTCCAGTTTTATGTTTTAAAGACTATTTTAAACAAAAATAAAAATGAAACAATAAGAAAATTTACCTTGAATGGGCTAAATTTCTGAAGACCAAAAACATTCTGTTGCAAATTTTTATGCACATTTCATGAATGGCAAAATCCGTTTTAAAGTCTGTTTTAGTGCCTACAAAAGCTATTTTTTGCAGAAAATGCAAAAAAAACTTTAAAAAAACCATAAATCTTAGGAAAGTAGTTTATCTGACCTTGAAAAAACATGGCCACCATGACATGTGTAAAAAGTAGTACCATGAAAATAAACATAATTTACCTATTTCTTGTGTACATGACAAACAGACACACTTCACTGTTACACATAAAAAGGTTAGATTTTAAAGTTTGATTGTGTTTTCATTTTAATTGTAGTTCATAAGGCTATAAATGATTATTGTTTTCTTGCACTACTTTTTTACAAAAATAATGGAGGCCATGTGAAGGACATGAGATAAGGATTTATTTGGAGTTAAGTTTTGAAAGAATTTTGTATTTGCTGCAAAAACTAGCTTTTGTAGGCACTAAAACAGACTTTAAAAAGGATTTTTCCATTCATGAAATGTGCTTAAAACTTTGCAACAGAATGTTTTTGGTCTTCAGAAATGTAGCACATTCAAGGTAAATATTCTTATTGTTATCATTTTTATTTTTGTTTATAATTGTCCTTAAAATATAAACCTGGAAGTGTACTTTCAAATGGTTCATCATTTTACATATAGAGCTTTATTGTTATATGAATTTTGGCCTACTTTCACTTTGGACAGACTTTAGTGAAAACAAACATGGCTGACAAAGCGGAATCACCTTAATATTTTAACACGAAAGGGACATCCGTTACAACGATAAAACTGGTTTCAAACAATTTTTACATATATGAAAAAATACCGTATACCATCAAGTCTCAATGAAGTTAAGATTCGTGTTTAAATATTCAAAAAGTTTTGATAGTGTTTACAGGGGCGTACCACGTTGGGAGCAGGATCTGTGGTGTTGACAGATGCTTAAACATTCAAAAGCGGCTAGGAAATTGGAGTTGAATGGCTGCCTTAAGAACACTGAGTTGTTTACTTATTTTTTGGGCTGACAGCTGCTATTGCTTATCATGTTTTCATATTTTATTAGACAGTTATTGCTCGTAGGCTACTTAAATATGCCGAAAATGATATGAATTTATTGTATTTTTCAGACTTTCAAAATGAAGCAAAAAATTTACAGACGATATTTGGTGATTGGTAATTAGAATAAATTGAAGTAAGTTTTCTTTTTTTTTATTACTTTGACATTCAAGTTATTTATCAAGTTTAGCTTTGCGTTTCTCTAAACAGCCCTGACAATTCTAGAATTATCAGCAACATTATAATTGAGGTACCACATGGGGAAAACTTTAAAAAAAATAGTTTTATCATTTATATTAAATTGATAACTTACACTGTAAATTATCAAATATAATTTCACAGATAAATCAGTAATCCACTAAAAAGCATGAAATAAAATTTTGATATTTTTGTCATTTATTTGCCTGAGTATCCCTTTAAATGTTTATGCAATATCAATATGTATTCAGTATGATTTTATTAAGAATACCTGAATGTAGCCCCTTCATCATCTCAAAAATTCTCATCTTACCGTAGTTTACTCGACATTGACTTCATAATCTTAAAACATCTTTATTAAAACCTAGAGGACTGTCTTGACCGTTCAGAATTATATGGAATTTACTCAGTGAATGTGAGTGAAAGTATCGATTCTGAATACGACCCTATGGCAGCATGTTAATTTATTTTTATTTATACAGCTCACTGATCATTTACAATGGCATTTTAAACTAAATTGTGGTGATCTTAATTGATTTAGGTTAGTTGGTCGATTAAGTTGTTGTTGAATTATATTTGGTTGTGAAGTTATATTTGTTTGGTTACATATATTTTGTTATTTGTGGAGTTGTATTGGGTGATTTTGTCTTGTCAATACTATCATAGATGATGGTTTGTTTCTAAAGATACTTGAAAATATTGGTTGTTTTGGTTTAATTAGTTTTTTATGTTAATATTATGCCGTGAAGTTAATATGTTTGGTTGAATGTTTATTTTAGAGTTGTCAAAAAATTCCTTTCGTGTACTTCATTTTCTGGCAATTTGTATTGTTTTGTGATCTGATCTGTGTTTCGTTGTTTCTGTATAAATGGATATAAAATGAAATACCTAAAAATATAGTGCTAACATAGCAATTACTTGCTAGTAATCCAACTGAGAATATTTCCTAAATTCAAGTCAGTGGAATGATATATTGTCTACAAAGCTTTACAAAGCTAAGCTCTCGGCATTAATTTCACACATGAGAACTTGAATGTAGTTTTATATAAAATAGAGACCCCATGGCGGGGCAAATTTTAATCCTTTAATCATTTAAAATAATTTTGTACAGTATCAAACTGTATTGTTTCATGCTAAATATTTAAGCTATGTGCATTGTATATAAGGAAAATATTTTAAAGAAACGTTTTCTATATTAGTCTATGGAAAACGATGTGACTCTAGGACTGTTTTTGACCATTAGGGCCATGACTTATATTACGTTTGTAGAGGTAGTGTTACATCTTAAATGCAGTTTCATACAAGAAGACTTAAAATAATTTCATGTGTAAGTCTATATAAACTAAGTGATCAATGTTTTTCCAAATAACATGGTTTACATATTTTGAAGGATGCTTTACGCTTAAATTGATAAAGCTTAAATCGATAAATAACTGGAATTTCAAAAGGTAATTTAAAGAAGAAAACTTACTTTTTACTATTTTTGTTTTCAAATTACCAATCACTAAATATCCTCTCTTAAATTTTTGTTTCGTTTTTATGAACTGAAAATACAATTCCTTCCACATGCAAAACAGCTCTTAATGGCATTTGGGCATATTTAAGTATCCTTAAAGCAATAACTGCCTAATAACTTGAAAAGCACTGTCAGTCATCAGCCCGAAGAATAAGTAAACAACTCAGTGTTCGTAAGGCAGCCATTCGAAAATTCCATGTCTTCCAATTTTCTAACAGCTCTTTTAAATGTTTACACATCTGTAAACACTTATTTATTGTCTGTTACAATCCTCAAATAAATGATATCCCTCTGAACAAACACAATTATTTTCCTCCCATGATAAACACAACTTTCAAAAATAGCGGCCGCTTACATTTCACAGAGCTTGGTCAAATATAAATTCGCCGTAAGTAACAGAAATTAGGATTGATGGTTTTACTTTTCCTCTTACTAGAAGTTTTTGTTGTTATTAATAAAACAAGCGATAATTCATATTACAAATGTATTTGAATAAAATGAATAACATCATCGCCATTTAACGTTGATTGTCGAACTTATTTTCAGCCCAAAACTTTTTGTATTTTATGAGAAATTCGACTTACTGAAGCTACCCATGGTGAAAACAGATTTTAATATTAAAGTTGATATTAAGGAAATTTCATTTAAACTTGTTTCTAAGCAATAAATAATAAAAAATTGTTTGTTTGTTGTGTAAGATGCAAATTTATTTCATCTCGTGAAATTTAAAAACAGTATTCTCACTCGTGGTCAATCTAACTCGATGAAATAAAATATCATCTTACACACAAACAAACAAATATCCTCTTTATACTAGCTTTTTATATCACATATAAAATGGACTAAATGGGAATGAAGTCTCCATGCATGCACGTTTTATTCGGTGTTCCAATGATTTGATTACTTTTATTTCATAACATTTGAATAAAAGCAGGTACATATATAACTAAAGTGTTAGAGTATCTTGATATTGGACATGTTTGGTATATTTTCCAAGGGTAAAGTGCACAAAATCAAACAATGAACAAATCTGATATTCTAGAACCTATATTGATACAAGGGGTTTAGGTTAAGCTGCAGTCTCCCTTACTCCCGACAGAGCCCAGGACAACCCCTGTAAGTTACTGGGATGATCCGGGACGATACGGAGTGAAATTATTGTTGCGGTCACACATACCCCGGCAGTAATTCCCAACTAACCACCAGGGATGCGCCCCGGACCATCCAGACATAGCCAACATGAAGCTACGGTTCATGCCGATGCTTCCACGGTCGTTCTTGGATGACGCCTTAAGAGCCCCGGAAGACCAGGCAGAGCCCCTGCAGAGCCCAGGACGATCAAGGCAGAGTCCCGGTAGAACCCCGATGGATTGAAAATGCGCGAACATGATTACATTGATACATAATTTTTATTTAATACTATATCCATTGTTCTAGAACAGTAATTCATGATGATTTTCTAAAAAAAATTCATGCAAGACTGGATAAAAGGTAATTGGGAAGAGTTTTAATATTAACAAGTGAAATAATCGCAAATTGTCTTGATTCTTCTGAAATGAACCGGGCTTTGCCGATGCTCTACCGGGATCAACCATAGCTCCCTCGTCATCTTCCAGATCACCACGGACGTCTACCAGGTCTCTGTCTGGATGTTAGTGAGACTGTAGCTTTAAGTATGGTCATTTCAAGTAAAATAATTAGGAATTTTAGTCGGAAGTACAATATAAATACATAAAAAAAAAAAATTTGCATTCGTAAATTATTTTATTGTTTTCATCTGATAAAAGACTTATTCATTTTTAAATATACAAAGAAAAGGTCTAAAGGAAGCAAAATTGAAAGTATTTCTAAAATGAAATATACAAATTTGCAGATAATAACTTGGTAATAAATTTGTCTTAAAGATTAATCAATATATATATATATATATATATATATATATATATATATATATATATATATATATATATATATATATATATATATATATATATATATACAAAAATGAAAACAAGTGCCGGAAAAAAGTCACATATAAATAAAACAAAAAACACAGTCCATGAGTTAACTTATTTACACATTTGCCCTGATGATCATAAGAGAAACCGGTTGGCAAATAATTAAATAAGTTAACTCATGGACTGTGTTTTTTTGTTTTATTTATATATATATATATATATATAAGAATGTAAAATTATGTTGTTTTTTTTTAAAGAGCAAAAAAAAAACCAACCCACAACATCTTTGACTTTATCATCCTCGCATTTAATATATTACACTTATTTTCAGGTTTGGCGCAGAGAGTGCAAAACACAACAATGCTCGTTGTCTGAAAAAGCCAAAGATAATTTGGCAATGGCTTCATATAGCGCTAAAATCGTAGAGAAGAAATATAATAACTGGGTTAAAGCTCAGTTAGCTGTACTATTTACTAAAGAAGGCATTGAACCTTTTATATGTAATGAAATTAAACAATTTCAATTGAAATGCTTAGATGATATCTGCTACAATAATAGACTACAGAGTGGGACTCTATGCTCCAGTTGTTGCACGGAAAATGTTGTAAAGTGTCCTACAAATAAGATATGTAATGTTGGGCGTGGAAAATGCAGTTATCATAGAAATGCTGCAACAAAGTTTAATCCTGCTGGATGTCCAAATCAGATATGTCACGATTTCAAAACTAAAATTCAATGTGCGCACAGGTTCTACGGCCCGTCATATAAAAACACCGATGCTTCACAGTGGTGCAGTAGTTCCTGGGAGGTAGCTAAATGCTTCATGCCACCAGATGGATATGCAGATAAAATTTCTTTTACAGAAACTGATTTCAATGGAATCATTAGCGTTATCATCAACTTCAAAGACTTTCAGGTCAGAGTACATGAAAACCTCAATAACAATACCAATATATTTGAGCAGGTAAACAATATTTGAATACAATTTAAGAAAAATGTATGTCAATTAATCAGACATAGCATTGTTATAACATAAATAGGTTTTAAGCACATAGTAAAATTAGAATCATGCTATAATATGGAAACTTTATTTCAGCACAACGTAGTAAAATCTAATATTTAATTATTGAGATTATTTCATGCATTTTCTTAAAGAAAAAGACTCAAAAACAAACTTTATAAATTTTTGATTCTTATTGTCTGTTCAGAGATTGGCGATGATCAATTTTGATTTCTAAATCTGTGAACTACGAACTAAATTAAGCAAATTATCTCATTTCAAACTTATAAGTATTAATCGTTAACTGTTTTTAAATTCATTAGGCAAAGGTTATTGGAAGGCATGTTAGGCATTCGTCTAAATTAGAAGTAGAGGATACAGATCTTCAAAAATACTTCAAAGTATTACAACAGCTACTTTCTGATCCTATACATTTAGCTACAGATGTACATGCGCAATCTGCCAAAAAGAAACTTACAGAGGTAATTACAGTTTTTAAATATCACCCTTTACAGTTATCAATTTTACGTAAATTATTGTTGGGTTAGAACCTAGTGTTATATCATTTAATTGTGACTAAAATGTCCATACATCTTTTAATCTACAAATGTGTAAAGCTGTGTGATGAACAATATTATGGATCTTTAAAATTCATTGATAGTGCATTATTTGTCTATTGATTAATATGCATGCATTTTTTATATTTCCAGCTAGCAAATGACACTTTAATCATTTGTAAAGACGATGTCAAAAAAGCACTTGACGATGTGGCAAAAGCAGTTCAGGATAACACGAAGACTGCAATAAATGAGGAATATGAAAAAATTAAACTAGACATGATAAAAAGAAGACAAGAAGATCTGTTATCTCTAGAGTCAAAAACTTCTGAGGGAGTGACGCAGATAGAATATTCTGTAAAAACTATTAAAAGCGTAACTGAAAGCGGACTCCAGACAATAGAAAATGAAAGAAACAATACAATAACAGTTCTAAACGAAAAGAAAAAGGACATAGAAGGAGCTGTAGAAATTCATACTAAAAAAATGAAGGAGGAGTGGGACAAGAAAGTCGATGTTATTAAGGGTCAGGGGAATGAGGAAAGAACAGCCCTAATCAATTTAGGACAGACTTTACAGAAAAGCCTTGTGTCGATGAGTACAAACGAGAACGAAGAACAATACATCGATGCTAAACGGAGTAAGTAATTTTACATTAAATATATTGTAAATATGATTACATGACAAAACAGAACATAGCAAATTAGTTCGTAATTGATATATAATGCCTTTCCTCGTACAACATCATTTAAAATTCACGTAGTGGCAATGTTTATTTCATAATTTTAAAACTTTATTCACTATCAGTGGGAAAATCACCACCTGGCTCAAACGAATTTTGATAGAATATCAAATATATTTTATTATAAACCAGTATCATTTAATTCAACCAAGACTGATATTTTGCTAAAACTTCGGGAATTTTAAATTCCATTTATTCATTGAATAATGAACAGGTCTTAACCAATTCAATAATATGTGAAAAAAAACACGATCTGAATAAGAGATTGTAATTATTTAATCCCATGTGAATCAAACCCTTTACATGTATTTTCACAACACTTCAGTATTAAAAGTATGTTGTTATGGAATTATAGGTATTAAAAAGCTCAAGTACTCAAGTACACCATTTTAATAGATCGCCTCCGTGGTCGAGGGGTTAGAGTCGATGGCTTAGGCTCGATCCCCGGGAGATAATTTGGTAGTTTAGCGCGGAGGAAGGTAGTCTAGTACTGGTATAACTCTCCGGGAACGATGGTTAGGAAACTACCTGCCTATAACTGAAATACTGTTGGGTAAAGGCGTAAACTGAAACAAACAAACAAACAAAGAAACAAACAAACACCATTTTAAAAGTTTAAATCAAATGATTTTTCTAAACCAGCTAATGTAAGTTTTTATCTTAAACGATACGAGACCAAAAAAAAACTGCTTATTCCTAATTTGAATGAGTTTCTTTTTTAATATCTCTTAAACAGATATTTTTACTTCAATAACTCATAATACCAAAAAGAAATATATAGCTCCTTTATCCATTATTTTCAAGACCTAGAGTATAGATATTTTGCATAAGGCATTGTCTGCAGGACTTCTACCAAGATTGATCAAATTATAGCCCTGTTGTCAAAATTACTCCGCCCGGAGGTAATGTGTTTTCTTTATATTTATAAAGTAAAGCTATAAAACATCTACAATGGCTATAAATAAGATATTTATGATGAAACTTTGTTTAATGACCAAAGTTGTCTAGTAAACCTCTTTTAAGATTATCCAGATTTTAGCTGTGGTGTCAAAATTGGCATATCTGCTTTTCTTCAAATCAAAGTTAAATAATGAAAGGGAAACAACTGATATTGGAATGACTTGTATAAATGTAAACATGTTATGCTATATTTTTCTGAAACAAAAAAAAATACAAGAAAAGCATTGATGCAAAGCATCAAAGGGCGTCCAAGCAAGAAATGCAGCAAGTGAAGATGAACTAGTAGACATATGATGACAAGATATTCTTATAAACTACCAGAAATGTATATCACTTATGAATGAGCGGACGAAAGACATTGTTCATTATGAACTTTGATTGGCATGCTAGAGATTAGAATATTACCTGTTATTTCTTTATGATCGTGGTTTTTAATAGCAACGGATATACATGTATACAATCATTCATAATCCATATGTGTAACGCATGATCAACACGTACCACACCTTTGTAATTGTCCCTTATTGTGTTATCGCTATTAGCGAAGACCCAAGACCCCCTATTAAGGTATCTGTTCACACTCAGTAAAAATATGACACTGGTTGTATTACCATGTTGATCATGTTGAGCATAATTGTTTATTATACAATAATTGTAATATCTATTAATTTTAATAAAAAAAATACAAATTTTATGAATATTGTTTTCTTTTCTTTTTTGTGTTTTATGTGCTATTTTAATACTGAGTTTTTATGTTAACGAGCGTACTACTCTTTTTTTTATTAAAATTGTAAATTAAATTTTAAGACTTCAATTGTCATATTGACCGACGATTATAAGTCAAAACTTAACTGGAAAAAGTCAGTAAATTATGGTTTATCTTTCAATATATAATATTGTTTATTCTTAAACCATGTACATGTACATTTGTATTTTTCTTTATCATTTTTTAAATTGTCAATCAATTGAATAATTCATAAAATTTAATTTGTAACTTTGAATAATTCCTCGGCATCTTTACTAAACACGGATAACAAATTAAATAATATGTTTCAAAGTTGATAATGTCATATTAATACCATAAAATGTACCATTGTACATATTTATTGTTTTTATCTCATATAGATAAAATGAAACATGCTATTGTTGTTGTTGTTGGTATTTTTTATTGTAACGATATCAAACATCTACTCAAAAACCGGGAGAGACCGGACAATAAACGTGTGGTACTATTCGCCGGTCACTAGTAAATCCCGGTCAAAATAGACCGGGAGAGACCGGGAATTACCGATAGGAGTGATAAATAGATATATCTATAAATAGATTTTCGGAATATTTAGGTCATCAACTGATTATTCTAGGATACATGTACAACAATAACATACCATGATAACCCACTGTGTACTACAAAATGATAAATAAAAAAAACCCGAAGAGCGCGATTTATTGACAGAAAATGTTATTTCATTTGAAAATGTTGGCATTGCGAAATTCTCCAGTTCGCTATTCATTGTAACATATCGCGACATTTCATTGTTAATTAATAATCAAGCACCCTCATACCGATCGGAATGAACGGCTTTTATTATGACCGTCTAAAAGGCTCGAGAAGTTGCTGTCGCCCTTTCACAAAATCTGATTTCATTCCATCAGGGCGCGGCTCGACGCGCTTCGGCGAGGACGCCAATTATAGCTTCGAGTTTGTCTAAAGGTCATGACCACTAGGAAGAGAGATGTCTAATTTCAGAGAATCTTATGAAATAATTTTAGGTCATGACCTCTAGTAAGGGTGAGGTTTATCTTTCTGGGATTTTATGAAATGATCTGAGCGTATTATAAGGACATTATGATTCACACCATGTTTATTATTATGTCTCCCCAATTTTTTTTTTAGGCATATTATTTTTGCCTTCGCCGTCTGTCTGTCCGTCCGTCTGTCCGTCCGCATTAAACTTTTCCGGCCGTCACAGGTCAAACTACTGTTGGGTTTTCAGGAGTGATCAGTGCCATACCTAGTTGTACATATCGCCGGCACGTTTCGCTTCGCTGCATAAAATGGACGTCAGAGCTAAAAATAGAGAAATATTGTCTGGCACTCACAGGTTCAACTACTGGTGGGATTTCAACCAAACTTTCCAGGAGTGATCAGGGATAACCTTAGTTATGCACATCACCGACATGTTTCGCTTCGCTGCACAAAATAGCCGCCAGACCTAAAAATAGAAAAAAATCTTGTCCGACTTTCACAGGTAAAACTACCGGTGGGAGTCCAACAAAACTTCACAGGAGTGTCAGTAATATCCCAAGTTGTGCATTCACCGACAAGTTCGGTTTCGTGAGAGCTAAGATAAAAAAATATTGTATAGCTTTCACAGGTAAAACTACTAGTGGGATTTCAACATAACTGCACAGGAGTGATCAGTACCATCTCTAGTTGTGCATATCGCCGGCATGTTCTTCATCGTTGCCCGAAATGGCCGCCACAGATAAAAATAGAACAAAACTTGCCCGGCTTTCACAGGTCAAACTACTTGTAGAGTTTCAACCAAACTTCAAAGTTGTGATCAGTACTATATTTAGTTGTACATATCCCCAGCACGTTCCACTTCCTTGCAAAAAATGGCCACCAGAGCAATATGTAGAAAAATATTGTCAGGCTTTCACAGATTATAACTGCCGGTTGAATTTCAATGAAACTTCACGGGAGTGAATAGTACCATCCTAGTTGTGCATACGGCCGGCATTGTCCGCTTCGCTTCACAAAATTGCCGCCAGAGCTATATATAGACAAAACTTTTCCAGTTTTCTCAAGTCAAACTGCTTGTGGCATTTCCACGAAAACTGTACAGGAGTGTTCAGTACCATTCCTAGTTGTTCATATTGCCGGCATGTACTGCTTCACTGCACAAAATTGTTACCAGAACTAAAGTAGTTGTTCGCCAGCCAGGAACAATCGCAAAATATTCAATTCTGACGCCTGAATTTTAAGATTTTCTAGACATTTTTGTGTTGCCTTGACAATATTTCTCTATTTTTAGCTCTGACGTCTATTTTATGCAGCGAAGCGAAACGTGCCGGCGATATGTACAACTAGGTATGGCACTGATCACTCCTGAAAACCCAACAGTAGTTTGACCTGTGACGGCCGGAAAAGTTTAATGCGGACGGACAGACGGACGGACAGACAGACGGCGAAGGCAAAAATAATATGCCTAAAAAAAAAAATGGGGAGACATAATAATAAACATGGTGTGAATCATAATGTCCTTATAATACGCTCAGATCATTTCATAAAATCCCAGAAAGATAAACCTCACCCTTACTAGAGGTCATGACCTAAAATTATTTCATAAGATTCTCTGAAATTAGACATCTCTCTTCCTAGTGGTCATGACCTTTAGACAAACTCGAAGCTATAATTGGCGTCCTCGCCGAAGCGCGTCGAGCCGCGCCCTGATGGAATGAAATCAGATTTTGTGAAAGGGCGACAGCAACTTCTCGAGCCTTTAAGACGGTCATAATAAAAGCCGTTCATTCCGATCGGTATGAGGGTGCTTGATTATTAATTAACAATGAAATGTCGCGATATGTTACAATGAATAGCGAACTGGAGAATTTCGCAATGCCAACATTTTCAAATGAAATAACCTTTTCTGTCAATAAATCGCGCTCTTCGGGTTTTTTTTATTTATCATTTTGTAGTACACAGTGGGTTATCATGGTATGTTATTGTTGTACATGTATCCTAGAATAATCAGTTGATGACCTAAATATTCCGAAAATCTATTTATAGATATTTCTATTTATCACTCCTATCGGTAATTCCCGGTCTCTCCCGGTCTATTTTGACCGGGATTTACTAGTGACCGGCGAATATTACCACACGTTTATTGTCCGGTCTCTCCCAGTTTTGGAGTAGATGTGCATTTAAAATTAGTAATTGAAATCGCTATCATTTGACCTAGTTGCGGATCTAGGGACCTACTTTTTATATACAGCTGTGAAATATTGACAATATGCAAAATATAAGATGACGGATTTAACTTTTATATCAGCTGACCTTGATTTATACAAACCCGTGACCTAGTTTTTGATGTAAAACTATGAAATTTAGACCATGTACAAAGTTTCAGTTTGAATTGATTACTTCTGATGTCAGCTGACCTTGATTTTGAACTTATGACCTACGTTTTGTCATATGAGCGAACTATAAATGTTCCATGTCTATCAAGTTAAGAACTAGGTGACCTAGATTTTGACACAGTAACCTCCTTTGTAAACTTTGAGCTACAGCTTTGAAAGTTTGGACATATTCACATGTTAAATTATCTATTCTCTATTATATTTGATATCAATTGTCTAGATTCTAACATGTTGCTTACTTTTTATTATTACTTCAAAATCGTCAACATATTATTCATTATTGTCATTTGTAGACTATTTAGACATATAAACAATCTAGGGCCATTATTAGTTAGATAAGTTGACAATGGAAAGTTTGATTGTTTGTTACATCCATCTAAATTTCAGAACTTAAGGACGATCTAATTTTATGGTACAACACCAATCAGAGTACAGTTTCTCTTTCACCAGTCACAGATGATTTTATTACCCAACTAGCTGGATTTTATGTCATGCCCGAAATAGAGATACAGAAAATTGTAGTAGGCGGAAAGAAAGAAACAACTAGAGTTGAATCGTTACATGATCTGTTCACATCGGAAAGAAAAGTTCCAAAGGAAATATATCTATCAGCGACCGCTGGGTTTGGGAAAACTGCGTTTGCTAAATATCTTACCATAACATGGTGCCAAGCGAATAAAAAAGATGAAAACTACAGTTGTTTTAAAGAAGAAGAGTTAAAGGCTTTATCTGGCTTTGATTTTTTATTCCTGGTGCTTTTAAGAGATTCAGTTAAAGTATGTCATGTTGACGACATGATCGAACAGCAAATAATAAAAAATCTTCCGTGTTCATCATCATTACCGAAGGATTTTCTAAAAGATCTTTTTCGCAATGAAAAATGTCTAGTTATATTAGATGGACTGGATGAATGGACTCATCCAGTAAATGATTGTAGTAGACATCCAAAAGCTATTCCTCATCGATTTGCACGAGACAAGTGTATAATCTTAACAACAACCAGGCCTTGGAAGCTTGCAGATTCAAATATAAAGACAAGTCAAATAGATAGAATAGTAGAGCTAGTTCAACTCAACATAGAGAGTGCATTACAGTTTAAACTTAACGCAATGCATATATTGAAAGGCAGCCTTGAAGAGGATGAACTGAAAAACCAAGTCTGCAGTTTTGAAGAAGAAATTAGTGAACATGACCTTGAAGATGTGGAATCCACCCCCCTTCTTTTACTCTATCTGATATGTTTATGGGTTGAGGATATTCCAATAGGAAATTCTGTGGTTGATCTATATGCAAGCATTATTCAGCTCCTTCTTTATAGAACAGAAAAGATACATGGGGAGCTGCATCTATCTTCTAAAACGTATCAAAGCTACATTCCCAAATGTTTTAGAAAACATAATCATTGCTGTAAATATTACACGCTTTTAATGATACTGGGAAAACTAGCTTTCCATACTTTGATCAGTGATAATAGAGAAAGCAAACTGGTATTTGATAAACATGTTGCGAAAAACTACCTTAAACAAGAAGATCTTAACTTTTGCCTTCGTTCGGGAATTATTACAGAAAGTAAAGTAAAAACGCTAGTGAGGGAAAGTTCTAAAATCTCATTTTCACATAAAACAGTACAAGAATTCTTTTTAGCAATGTACGTTAGTTTTCAAAATACAAGTGATGTTCAAAAAATCTTGAAAGAGTGCACCTGCATACAAAACATTCTAGACATGTCAAAGGTGTTTATCTTTATTAGTAAGATGAACCCTAAATTAATGTCTAAAATTTCAAGCGTTTTGATGCATGTGGTCGACTACGATGAGAAAACAGGCAAATACAGAACAATGACAGATTATGATTACAGATATGCTGACGAATTAAAAGACATACAAGATATGTTTATGGCAGCTGCCAAAGAATGTCAGAAAAACAAGGATCTCAAAATATGTTTACAAGATGTCTTTATAAATGAAAAATGTCATGACGAAAACTACTTCTGTCATTTACAACATTTGATTCTTCAAAATAAAGAAAACATAAAATCTATTAATATTGAAAACGAAGGTATATGTAGTACACGGAAACTTATCAAATTGTTTGCACTCTCTGACCTTCCAAAAATAGAAAAAATATACTATAACGGAGAAATTAAAGAACGGGAAATGATCAGGTTATTATTGAAGCCATTGAAATGTTTAACTGTGATGTCATGTAAATGGGAAAATAATGACTTTGTTGAAAAACGTTGTCCGCTGTCTTCTGATCTGAATGGACATCTGATAGAATTGCAACACCTGCAGTGTTTACATTTAAGCTGTTTCATAATGTGCCACTCGGAAATGGCGGCCATGTTTGATTTCCTAACCGATAAAATATCTATGATGGATATAAAACTGCTCAGTTTATACTGCAGTGATCATGATACTTCATGTATGGGGTTCAACTTTGACATTTCTGGACATTCACACCTAAGATGTTTAGGATTGCACGACATACCTGTGTCACAATTAAACATTAATGTATCTTTATTAGAAGAATGTACTGTAGGTGAATTATTCAAGCCTGATGTTCTTAAATCGTATCTCAGGCGCCTCCCAGCAGCCTGTAAACTGCAAACACTTGAGTGTGGCGATTTAGAATCTTCCGATGACATAGAAACAATGCTTCAAACATTACCACTGTTACATCATGTGAAAGATCTGAGATTACATGGAATCAATCTAGGTGAAAGATCAATTGAACTGTCATGTCAAATGAGTAATATTGAAAATGTTATTTTATGGTATATGACAATGTCTTGTACAGCGTTGCATGATCTCATTACTGTTGTAAGCGATCTTCCACATTCAGTTACAGTAGAGATGAGAGGTTGTGATATCACACCAGAAACAGAATTTGAAAAGTTAAAAGCGTCTGCAAAAGACTCGGACAAAATTATGGTGACCATTGATGACACCATTCAGTCTGGAGAGTACGTGTTTGAGTTTAAAACAAATACCAACTTGAAATAAGAAATAAGTACAGAGTAACGTTACTAAGGTTCTGGCTTGGGCGAATTTTAGAAACCGTTTATTTAGTTTATCATGAGCAAAGTAACATATAAAATAGGCATCTTTTTTATATTGAAATACTAGTAGACATTAGACAATACTATGAAACGTCAAAATAAATGGAACTACGTATTGAATCAATAATTCAACGATTTTGTTGTTCAATTTAACAAATAATTATTATTCTATGGAACAGTGCATGTAATCCAAAATTTATTATGTAATACGACTACACCTTTATATTATAACAACAATCACTCATTGAGAAATATTCCTGCGGTTGATGTAGGCCATTGGGTTCACAGTTTGGCACAACTCGTAAAATATATTATGAACAATGAAAAGAAACAGATTGTGTTGAAACATTTGGAATAATGCTTTATTTATTTGGTGGTAATATTAGTAGTCGTTAACATTTCTCTTATTTTTAAAGAATCGATTACAGCACAGGAATTTGAAATATTATCATAGATTATCAAAAACTCCACTTTGTTTTTATCAAAAACCCCATCCCTATATAATATAAATAGATGTATAGACAAATGGTAGTTTATATAATTATGTAATGTATATATTAGAAAGTTGATATTTCGGAATGCATTGGAATGAGTTTTATTAAATAATTTTAGTGGCGTATTGTGAATTACACACTGCTACACATAACACTGAATTTTATGAGTGTTAAATGGTGTATTTACACGCTAAACAAGCATTAATATAAAGCATATCTTTAGCTATCTTTCTTTACAAGGTAAAATCTAATACCTTGGGGAAAGTATTTCTTGTAAAAATAGTATTTCACATTTTTCTAGAAAAGATTTGTTCTTTCTGTGTGTAATTGTTAGTTCATATATTTGTATTTGTGAATTAGAATTTCATTCATATGAATTTATGAACTCAGCTGAATACTTTGTACAAGGTAATATTTCAATGCTATGGAGTATTTCATTCTAGAGAAAATGGTATCTGATGTTTTCCAAGAGACAGACACCAGTTTTCAGTGATTGTGTCTAAACTCGAATGGATACTGTTTTTTTTTTAAATTGTATGTGTATTGAGATTAAATGTATTGATTACTGTAAGACTGTTTTCAGTAGTTTATTTAGATCATTTAATGTTTTGTATGCTTATATATATATTTAACTTACGTGTCAAACTGGATTGTATTGTGTTTACAGTGATGCTCGATTAATCATTCTCCAAACGCCAACCATGTCAGTTTAAATGACGTCATCGTGCTACTTCCGAACTTGCGCAATTGCTTTTATATATAATTTATCAACTGAAATGGATAAATGTTTGATCGTGTGTGTTAGTGTATGTGAGATGTTATTTTAGCATCAAATGAAAAGAAAACATAATACGAACGGAAAACATCAATAAAACTGCTTTACTATTGTTGCCTTAAAGAATTGAAAACTATCTTATGGGAGGGAGGAAAAAACAGCCGCATGTACATGTAGTCCCAAACCAGTACTTATTGGTCTTGTGTTCTTTGTTTCTAGTGACACAATCACTAGTCCTGTTACAATAGTCTATTTACGCATGTGGCAAAATTAGGAATCAGTTCATATGACTATGCTGCATTATATATCGTATGTCATTTTTTTGCAATTTAAGGTTGTGTCATTGTTCATTTATCTTAATTAATAACTAATAAATATCTTATTTTGATCTTTGTGTCTTTATTATTCAAAGTATAAATGTTATGTATCTTTACAATACTGCATTCTATGTTACCAGTATTGAGTTTTGAACACATTTTAGGGACCTATTTTGTTAGGACTATACTTTCAGGGATATTCTATTTATAGATTTAGAGATAAATCATGTATCACCTTTTTCAGACAATTTACTTACTTAAATAATTAACTTTTTGAAATTTAATATTAAAATTAAGATAAGTTTACTTAAGAAATAATTTGAATTATCAAAAACAGTGATTTTATCGCTCAATAAAATCACTGTTTGGAGTTCGGAATAATATCACAAGGGCGTAGCCCGAGTGATATAATGATGCGCATCCGAACGACAAACAGTGATTTTATCAAGCGAAAAAATCATTGATTTGAATATATTATTTCGATTCTAACACATTAACAAATAAATGCTGCCATACCTGATATATTAAGTTCTAAAAAGAAAAAAGTCTTGTTAAATTTTGGAAATTTTATAGCACAAACATTTAAACGCAGGGAATTAAACCAACAAAATCTTCAGACATAATTATAAAAATGTTATCTTGTTAGTAGTATTACTTTATTTCTTTTTATTCTCCTTGTTTTGTTAATACAGTCTAAAGATGTAGTTGTATCATTGTATGACACTTTGCAACTAAATAATGTTAACTTTGATGATAACGTGATGTTTAATTATATTTGAATGTATGTATTTTGTGACCATGTGCATTTTGTACACGTCTTATATGAATAAACTATCTATCTATATATCCTGATATTTACCTAAATTGTGCTTGATTTTTTCGTAGTTATTTTCAGCGCGTCACATTTTTATTGGTTATGTCATATATATAATGATTACGTCACCCGTCTAAGTATAGAACGTCAAACAGGGATTTTATTGCATAATAACACACACTTTCGGTTCTTCAATGTTCAATAGGGAAAGTGCCGGTCGTGGTAGAATATTTTAATAGTGAAAGTTACAGTATTATTCTATTTATAGATTGGAGTAATCAAACCTGTATAACTTACTTATGAACGGATCAAACGATTGTTCCATTAATGTTAGGGAATTTATACAAAAAATTAGTCATTGTTTGACTGTTTATGGATTTTATTATGTTCATTTGATAATTTTATTTTGTATTTTTTAGTTGTCAAAGCAGCACGCCTCCTGATTCATGCTAGTTTCATGAAAATTTTGAAAATGCATTTGAATGAAAAATATGGTGAAGTAACCAAAAGGAAGTAATTTACACGTAATAAATGGCACTTAAAATCCACGTAATTTACCAAAACGTGGTTAAAATATGCATATAATTATAGCCTTTACTGCGTTAGTAACGCAGTAGAAATATAGTTGTAAATACTGAAAAATCAGTCATTAATCGCACATAATATGTAAAATATAACTTGATTCTTGTAATTTTTTACTTTTCCGAATATCTTAGTACATTTTTCTCAAGTTTGATTTGATTGAAGTATTTTGACTCATCTGGAGGCTTGTAGCTTTAAGGTAGCATACCCCTGATGGGCACTATAAGGAACTGTAAAATTGACAACATAAGATAGTATTTTGCATAAATGTCACCTATATGCAAAATTTAAACCAAATTTATCGTGTGGTTTATGAGTTATGGACATTTTTCTGAACTAAAACTTTGCCATTAGAAGGGCTTTTTTCAGAAATGAGGAAACTCTAAATAATCGATAACACAGCTTACACTCCATCGTCCACAATGACTTCAGCTTGCAATCAATATGTTTACCGTAAAACGCAGAAAAAGGTAAAACTGGTCAAAATAAATAAATCATTGAGTTGTTTTACTTATATGTATGGTACTGACATAAACTAAATTATTCATAATCAATATTCTAATGTTAAAACATATATTTTCAGACAAAATGCGGTTTCTCACTCAGATTTCCCGAAAAAAAGCAAAATTGTTTGCATCAAACGACGATTTCAAAGCTTTAAACCTAATATTTGAACAAATCTTTTTGATTCTATCGAAAATTATGTTCTACCAGAAAAATAAACAATTTTATTTGTAAACGTCTTGACTACGAATTAGCAACTGTTGATGTTTCCTCACTGTCCGGTTGCTTATGAGGACTTGAAAAAAACTGTACCGTTGCCTGGGAGCAAACTACAAGTTTTGTTTCTATTAAAAACACAATTCCTGAACAGTTGGCCCATTTTAAAGGTTACAATGGCATTGACATTGCATGTAAACCAAACAAAATGATATGTTGGTTTAATAACTAATGTATGTGAACGAAAATCTTAAAAAAGTTTATAATTCCCATGGAGAAAACGAAATCAGTAGAAGTTTCAAGAATTCCTGAATCCTCTCCATTTGGCAAGTGTGCTCGAACTTATACACCAACAAAAAGCATCCATGATTGTCCAAATTTAAACATTGTTGAAACGACTGCTGATGATCTTAGCGCATATTTTGTTGAAATGCAATTAGACGTATTTGAAAAAACATTTTCTGTTCAAACAGATTCAACGATAACATTAGATTTTTCTTAAAAGCCCACCTAGCCTTGAAGAGAGAGAAGAAAAGTTAGACAGCGATGTTAAAAAGGTTGGTGATTTTACAACAATCATTGAAAAACTCGATCAGAAAGGTATTGACAGTATTGCCGAAGCACCTGAATTCAACAGAAACGAAGTGGCTGAAAAGAGAAATAATATATTGATAATTATGAATGAAACAGTTAAAGAGCTGAGAAGTGAAAAACAAAACGAAGTTGTAACTTTAGAAAAATTAAATGAAGCATGCATCAACGAAAGACTCAAAACAAAGTACTCTTATGCAGTAAGTGCTATCAAAACCTACATATATCACGTAAACATATCAATTAATAAAGTTATGCAGTTGATAAACTATTTTGGAGAAACAATAGGAGTAGGCCAGGAAGTCAGAACTGTATACATATACATGCAGGATTCTTATTGTGACCTTTCTACACAGGGAAACTATATTTGTCTAACAGGTCCTGAAACTGGTGATATGTCCTCACATAACATTGAAACGTCAACAGTTAAACAACGTTCTGAACCTTGGCATATGATAAGAAAAGCAGCTCGTGTTACTGACAGCACTTGTCATTGTGCTATTGGACTCAGTGGTTTAATTAAAGGGTCAAATGCAACATTTTGAACAAGTTATCAACGGAACTGAAAAACCACAGCCTACAAAAGAAGCCATTGAAAGGATGCAATACGGAACAGATAATGAAATCAATGCTGTTGCGGCTTTGACATTTAAATTCTTGCCCGTTTATCTACCTGGCACTAATTTCGTTGTTGACGAAGGATGTGAAATCGTCTGACACAATATAATAAATATATATAAATAATATTATAGTAAAATAATCATTGTGGTCAGCCCAGATGGCAGTATTCGTGGAAAGGATGACGTAGATATATAATATGCAGTTGAAATCAAATGTCCATATCCAGGAAAAGTGTATACGTTGCCTTTGTACTATAAAATGCCCTGGTATTATGTATCACAAGTCCTAATAGAAATGTAGGTCTTAAAGGTAAATCTGCTTTTGTTTGTTTGCTACAGTTCTGAGAGTTCTACAATTTTCGAAGCGCCTTTTGACGAAATATTGTGGACAAAAATTAACGACCGAATCAATCAAGACATTATATGGGGATGATTAAATAACAAGAATAAAGATCAACAAGTCAAAGGCAACGTTCACAGGACGCCATCCCCGGACACACCCAAGCCGGACACCCAGAAGGCACCAAACAAGTACCTAACCCTTCCATTATGACAAGACGGCCTCCGGGAAATAAAACTTTGAATGAAAAGATGAAAACCTTTCGCAATGAAAATTAAAGTTTATTGCCGAAATTCCATCAGTGGAAGTGACCAAATGTTGTCAACATGCTGAACAAAGTAACAATGAATTTGATATTTGGAAGAAATAAACATAATCCAGCTGACAATCAGAATAAAAAGAACCCGTCACCATCGGGGATTATGACTTATTTACATGAGGCAAAAGAAATGCTTAAAGAAGCTAATGACATACAGAGACATTTAGCGAGTGAAATTCTAGTGTTTTTGATTTCAGACTTCTGACCGTTCCAAGGCGGCGCCCCTCTGTGTTCCTCAGATTTATGTCTATGTTGTTTCATACTGTTTAGGTGACACTTTTGCTTTTGTCCCTTGTTGTTTTCTCGTCGACGGTTAGTATCTTCCCCCCTATACCCCTAGTTTTATACTATTTTGATTAACCACCCCTTTCCTCCGGTCTCCTGTCCCCTTCCCCTGTGCCCTTTGACTTTGTGTGCCTATTATTCAATCATTTCAATCATTTATTTGGTTTCTTTGAATTCCTGATCAGTTACAATTTATTTATCATTTAGTGATTAACCTGTCCGAGCTCTGTCTTGTGCCCTGTCCTTTTTTTTTGTTTGGGGTCCGCCTGGGCTCCTTGACGCGGATTCTTGTTGCTGGGTCGTATGGAGGTTGCGTTCTTTGAACGCCGCCTTTCCTGATTGATCTTGTTTATCATATTTTAGACGGACAGAATACACGAAAGGGAAAGGCAGTATGAAATTCCTTTGGCGTATGCATTAAAAGGCTACAGTTTGACTTCATTCACATTGAGGGAAATTATTGACAAGGTCCTTTACGATTGTTAGAATCGGAGTATACATTCCTGCTTTATCTTATGATGGACAGTGATCAAAGATAGCTGTTCGGTCGTAAACAGATATACCATTAACATTACTTTAATTGCAGGAAGACATAATGAAAGAGGAATGATCAACTGATTAAAAAGAAATTTTAAATATAATTCTGACGTCAAATTGCGTAAAGGCTGAAACGTTTGTAGATGTCGTTGAGAAAAGTGTCTGTGAAATAAAGCTAGATAGAAATGGAAACTTCATCTCAATTGATCTCTTCCGTGCCAGAAATTGCCACACAATTATACACAACGGACAAATATATGAAAAAGGAACAGAAACTGAAAACAAAAGCTAAAATAAACCAAAATGAGAAAATTCGGAAGACATTTCATTAACTGTTTCTCCTGTACTAGACGCATTTGCCCCAGATGTTGCAGAAAATATTCAAGACGATCTGTTGCAGATCATAGAAGCCACAGTAATCGATAGTTCGAGAACTGAAACATCAACACAAGAATTGGATCTGTCTACTTTTTTCGATAATTTACAGTCTCCACAAGATAATGATCAGAATGTAAAAGCAAATTTACGGGACATAAATACCCACCAAGAGCTTAAGAACAATCAAGAAGTAGATGAAATGCATGAATATTTAATGCAAGATGTGCAAGAAGATGCAGCAGAGTTTTTACTTGATTCCGACAGAGAGGAGATCTTAAAAGCTCTTAAACAAGAACAAGAGCAATCAGTGATCACATGTGTCGCCTTATGATGGCCAATTTCATGTTGGGACAAATTTTGTGACAGACGGACAGACAGACGGACAGTGCACAACTAGACTTGGTACTGATCATTCCTGTAAAGTTTTGATAAAATTGCACCAGTAGTTAATGAGGAGTAGTCCGGACAAGCTTTTGCGTATATGGCAACACACAGAAAAATACACCTTTTTATTAAAGAGTCAAAACTCAACCAAAAATCATTCAACCGGAAAACTCGTGCAATATGCGCAAGGACTTGAGCTACAGATCAATCCTGTAAAGTTTCATTGAAATTGCATTAGTGGTATAAGAGAAGTAGTCCGGACAAACTTTAAAAATAAAAAATTATTAAAGGGCCATAACTCTGACAAAAATCATTGAACCGAAAAATGCTGACAATATGCACAACTAGATTTGGTACTGATTATTCCTGTAAAGTTTGGATGAAATTGCACCAGTAGTTTATGAGGAGTAGTCCGGACAAGCTTTTGTGTATCTGGCAACACACAGAAAAAAACACCTTTTTATCAAAGGGCCATAACTCAGCCAAAAATCATTCAACCGGAAAACCCGTGCACTATGCGCAAGGACTTGAGCTACAGATCAATCCTGTAAAGTTTCATTGAAATTGCATTAGTGGTATAAGAGAAGTAGTCCGGACAAACTTTAAAATTAAAAATTATTAAAGGGCCATAACTCTGACAATATGCACAACTAGATTTGGTACTGATCATTCCTGTAAAGTTTGGATGAAATTGCACCAATAGTTTATGAGGAGTAGTCCGGACAAGTTTTGTGACGGACGGACGGACAGACAGACAGACAGACAGACAGAGAGAGAGAGAGAGAGAGAGAGAGAGAGAGAGAGAGAGAGAGAAGAGAGGAGAAGAGAGAGAGAGACAAAAGAAGAGAGAGAGAGAGAGGTAGGTAGGGTAGGGTAGGGTAGGGTAGGGTAGGGGAGAGAGAGAGCGGTAGTAGGTAGGGTAGGGTAGGAGAGAGAGAGAGAGCGGTAGGTAGGGTAGGGTAGGTAGGGGTAGGGTAGGGTAGGGTAGGGGTAGGTAAAGGTACTGTACGTGAAGATGACAATATAAACTTACAACATTTAATACATTCCGAACTCTCGTAGCACTTGCCATCATCACCGCATATTTGAGATGCTGAAATGTGAAATATACATGAAATTGTTTACGATTTTACATTGCAGATTATTTAAAAAAATCACAGATTCATGCACAATCCATAAAATATAGGCAATTACATCTTATATATGATTACCTAGCTGAGCGAATACAAGAAAATATCTACAAGAATTAATCACATTCAATCTTTAATTTGTGTTGACAATTTATAAAGTAAAGATAAAGACCAAAGATAACAGAAATTGATTAAAGAAGACATGCAGCTATAAGATAAAAGTCAAAGTCTCTTAAAATAGCAGCTAAGGTAAAACATCAAAGTAACTCACAAGTACATCTATTTCCGCACACGTCTGCTCCAACTTGGGTCAATAATGCTAGAATAAAACATACACGGCATAACTTTTATAAAAAAAAACATTTCTTTGTGTATAACGTATATATTTTAAGTTACCAAATTTTCAAACCATTCCCTAATTTTGTTTTCTCAAAATAATTATCTTCAATGTGCAAAATGTCCAGAAAATAAAAAAAATGTTTCAACGCTTTTAATTTTAATTCAAAGAGGGCTAGAATCGTGCAAAAATCGATTGTCTGGTCAACTTTTGTGTAATTTCTTTATTATTTTTACACAGATATTTACATTTTAAAATTTGAAATCTATAGGATTTGTGACCTCAGTGGAGCTCCTTTAAGAGTTTTAAATGCCCATAAGACTGTAAGTAAAAAAATAACAATAAAAATTTATTTGAAAATAATAGTTTCAGATCAGGCTCCCATTAATTTTTTAAACATTAGTTTTAATTGTTATTCTATTATAAAAGAAAATCTTACTTATTAGAAGAAATAAAGTAACCATTATGTTTAATCCCACTCTTATTTTATCGTCACATAACTTATCTTCACTTTAATGCCTACAACATTTATATTTAAATATGACTGGCTGAAAACCTTCCTGCTATTCAGAGCGTGCGCATTAAGCATGAAGTTCGGCTACCCTGTTTAACGATTGTTCATGTTGAAGGTTATATTGATTTCGTGGTATGGTTTGAGGACATAAATTATTTGAGTAACCCAAATAGCAGACAAAAACATGTTTACAATGTCTAGTAAATAGCAGAAAAAGAGCTATTATGGTTTTGTACTGAAAATAATGTTGTAACTATGAAATGTTGTCGTGCTGAAAGAGACAAATATGTTAAAGTTTCAGATAAAATTGAATTATAGCGAGAACAGTGAAATAGTAAAACACAAGTGTTAATGACAAAATCACAATAATTTTGGATAATCGCATAATTTTATACCGGACTGGTTAAAAAGTCACGAAATCATTGTTGATATTAAGCGCCCAACTGATGACATAATGCTCGATTGGAGTTACAAGCGTTTAGATGAAAACGATATCTCTAAAAGCATGTTTTCTGCTTGCTCATTCACATTGATAAAATCCTATTCAAATTGGCAATATAAGTTATTTACATCACAGTATATTATAATTAGATTAATTATTAAACTGAAATGATTCCCTCGACCTCATTTACACCAAATGTGACGTTGTTCATCCAAGGTTACAGCATGGTAGTATCACATACGTCAGTCATTCATCTAAAACATTATAATTCTTCCAAGCAAGTTATTATTGAAGTCAATGTTGAAAGAAAATTCAAAAGAAAATTTACGAAGCTTTATTTGTTCGATTTTTTATGAGAGAAATTAAGGTATGGTTCAATGTTTTTACAACTGAAAAAAGTCAATTGGATCTCCGTTTTAGAGTGGTTATGGATGCACCCCACTGTTGTATGTACGATTTTTATCCACATAATCCAGGCACCCAAACCAAAGTAAAAGTTCCTGTGGGTCGTCCAACAAAAATAAAAACTGGGGAAGGGCGAAGGAGGCGATGATTAATAATTACAAATAAGAAATCATTATTCAAATATGAACCTAAACAGGTGCCTTTTAAAGGGACGTAAATCAAAAATATTGGGTCGGAAATGAAGAAATGCATTTAAACATTACAGTAAGTGAATATTTGCTAACGCTGAACACCGATATATACATGTTATGCAGTTATTTTACTTAACTTGCAAGTGTTTTACTATTATTGACGTGACATACACGTAAAGTCTATTGATTTCAGTTCCATACATTTTCATTTTAATTTCAGTACATCGTGTCACATCTGTATCATTTATGGCTTTATTTATTTAACTTGCATTTATGATGTTTGACTTTTTCTTCAAATTATTACGGATATTTAAGATAGCATAAATTGTGGTTGTGAAGGATTCACAATAAAATATTGTGTTAGTTGAATAGTAGCAAACACCAAAGGTTAAACTAGAAAAAAAAACAGAATCCCTTAAGAACGCACAAAATGGCAAAATTGGAAATATTGCAGACTCGGCTTCCTACACGATAGTGGTAACTTGATGTAACAACAAAACAGAGTAAAACAGTTCAATCACACCAAGCATGCAACATTTCAATTTTGCCATTCTATGCGTTCTTTATCTAGAGATACCTATTGTAATGGTGAACTAAGCAAAGACATTATGTCTAACCTTAGTTCTAATCCTAGGGGCGTCCGTGACGGAGTAGTTAAGGTCATTGACTATCAAACAATTGCCCCTCCCCGCAATGTTAGGACCAGAAAGGGATTTTAAAGTCTTTCATGTAAGGAAGCTATCCAGCTAGGTTGAGGAACGTCGGCTGTTCTACTTATGAACCCGTTCATACTTGTTATCATGTACGAAGGAGCACCTGAGGTATTCCTTCACCAGTAAAGTTAGTACCTATACTGTGTTGGTATAAAAATGACTTTTTTTTATCTGATACTAACACAGTCTCTCAACTGCACTCTTCTCTAGTTTGTCGTAAACGGGCTGTGTGGTCAAATAACACATTTATATTGTAAAATATGGTTTTATTTATAAAAAATAACTATTCATAATAAACAACATGGAATAACATATAAATGAACATTGTAAAATATTAACATATTTAATATGTTGAATATCATATAACAAAATGACATCTGTATAACAGGTCAACAAAAATAAATATAAAAGGTTCAGTTACACTTGTCAGAACTTATTAAAACTAATGTAAATACAATTACAGCATTAATATATTGACCATAAAAATATAATTTCAAAATCTGGATAAAATGTGATCCGTCGGAAGCATTAATCACAAGAAAAATACATGATAATTGCAGACTTGGTTTGATTCTGTCCATGAGTGACATGAATGAAAAAGTGCAGCACACTGTCTTAAAATTGAAAATATTATTTGACATTTTGTGTAACATAAACTAACATCACATTGAATGTGCTAAATCACGGATAGTTAATAGTTACCATGGGTATAAATAGAAGAATAATGGTACAAATTTATTGAAAGTGGGTCTTTCCATACAGAAAAATCAAAATTTTATAACGAAATGTTTAAAGAATTTTTTGGTGGCACTTTGACAATGAAACTTATTCTTAGAAAATGTTTTATTTAAAATATGAATGTGAGTAGTAGTAAATGTATTAAAACGATTATTCCAAATAAAGAAAATTCGAGAATAAACGCATTTCTTCATTGATATGTTTAAAAGGATTATGAAAATATAATTTTGGCAATATAAAGAAGCCGAAACATTTTTCTTTTTTGAAAGGTATGATATGTTATATCGACTGTTTCGTATCAAAGACACTGAACAACACGCACGCACACACGCGCACACACACACACACACACACACACCACTTAAAACAGAAGTCTTGTTTAAATTGAGTCTGTTTAAGATAGATTTTAGAAAGTACAACATCTCATGCTCATACGCATATTTTTATCTGTAGCACGGAAATCCAGATGCTCTGTCATGTATTATTTTATACACCAATGTGTATCTGAGTGAGTTGGTTGTTGGCCGGATAGGTATGCCATATATATACCAATCGGTATGAAAGGACTCTTACCACTTAATATACTTATATATGTGTGTTTATTTTCATCCTATATTTTTGACACAAGGATTATAATCGTTTTCACTCTGATCAGCTAATTTATCACGATTGCACATGTGACATGTCTCTGCAACAATTTCTTTGAAGCTCCTAATTACGCATTATTACTTGGTTCTTCGTAATCATGAATAACCGGAGTGCATGTCTGGTTACAATGAAAATACTTGTTTTGTTTTGGTGTTGACTTGTGTCGATGGTGTTGCAACCGGTTTAGTTTCAACTGGCTTTGTTGCGATGTTAGGGGTATTAAGCTGTTGTGGAGGTGTATTTGTAAATGCTTGTGGAGCACCATGGCTTGTTCCATTGAGAGGTGTATTTGTATATGCTGCCGGAGCACCATGGCTTGTCCCAATGGGAGGACTATTTGTATATGCTGGTGGAACACCATGGCTTGTCCCATTGGGAGATGTATTTGTATATGCTGGTGGAACACCATAGCTTGTCCAATTGGGAGGACTATTTGTATATGCTGATGGAACACCATAGCTTGTCCCATTGTTTATTGCAGCCTGTCCATAAACTGCAGGGGCAGTCAATATCATTCCAGGCTGAGCTTGCACTGTAAATAAAACATACAGTATAAAGTAACAAAAAAACTCTTTTAGAAATAATAAAGTCAACAATTTAAATTCGAAATATTGAATCGATTTGATAAATATTAAAATATTTAAGTTACCGTTTGATCTGTTACGGTGACTTCTCCGTATGAGGCATACAACAGTAATCGTCACAACTATCGCAACAAGCACACTTGATACAATCGATGCATATTGCCAGGGTTTTAACGCACTGAAAAACACATAGTTTTGATATCACACACTTTAGTAAAAATGAAAGCACTTGATGTCAAAAAGTTGTTATCACTTCATATGTATATATCTTTAAAGGCACTACACTGGGTATTTTAATTGACATGGCAGACCTGGGAATACGTTTTCGAGATCAATATATCTATTTCGATGTATGTCTAGTCAAATAACATGTGTGCAGAATTTCAGATCATTTGCTTATTTCCAAAATAATCATTATAATTGTGAAAAATGATCCAAAATCTGGCTAAGAATAGCAAGTCCCTTGAAGAGAATCAACGTCTTTCTGATCGACCAATATAAGCTTAGAAATGATGATGGTTAGGTAACAAAAACACGGCTTTTTATTGTGTAATCTGTCTAATAGGAAAACATGGAAGTCACCACGTGTCATCTTTAGTGTCGTTGTTACTTAAAACCAACCAATTAATCAAATGACCAATATAGCAATATCATGTGGCTTATGCAAACAATCAAATCGGTTTTTAAATTGTTTTACTTAGGTTTGTACCAAATTATTCTGATCTGAAATGTTTCTCTCAATGCAGGAATAAATGCTTAGTTGAAGAGTAAATCATTTAAACCGTATCTTACTTTATACAATATAATGTATAATAACATACATTTTTAAAAGGATGTTTTACTCACATTGCCGATGGTTTTATTGTGTTAATATAGGATCGTCTTGTAGGGTAGAATGTTACTGGCTTATAAGTCGTTGGGTAGTCTGGTTTTGAAGTAGTCCATGGGTTAAAAGTAGTCCACGGTTTTAAAGTAGTCCTAAATGAAGTTGTTCGAAGTGAAGCCGTTGAAGGTTTCTGCGTTGAACTGCAAATGAAAATTAAATAAAGGCATTAATTGTGTTTTAATTTAAAATGTATGATTTTTGTTTTCGCTTTCAAATTGAATTCAATATAGTTTAGCAATCGAAGTGGTTAAGGGAAATAGCCTCCTATCATATTTTTATAACTATTGGCCCTACCCGTTTGTATGTCAAGTTTCTCAAATGAAATAATGATGTGAATGCGTGATGTTATTTTATGTTCAAACATTGAAGAATAGTTAAATTTGACTAAGATGATATCCATATTTTAGTTAGATACCATTTAAAGCATAATTTTAACATTACCTTTAACTTAAGAGACAAATTAAAAAAGCACACTAACAACAAATCATATAAACTTTACAAGCCCATGACATTGTTATAAAGTTAGCGTGTTGCCATCTTAATATATCTTGTTAAAATATTTGTAAGTGTATAATAATTGGCTGTTTTTATAAAAAGCAGAGAACGTCAAAAACCTGCAAAACCATCGTTTAAATGGCCATTCTTATATTACACATAAATAAAGAAAGAAATATAACGGGATTTATTTCATTGAAAATTATGATATAATACATGTAATTATAGACATTTATGATCATTGTAAAGTTATTGAACAATCAAACTAAGGAATTTCGAGTTAAAAAGAAAGCCACTTACAAGATGTCGGAAATACATTTAAAGCCACTACAGAATGTTCCAGAAGGACAGCAGCCGACAAATGAACAACATGTATGATTACTTGCACAATAACTGTTATAACAACAAACGCTTCCGGCGGGCATACAGCCATCACTGCAACATGCTTGGTCCTTCTTGCAGTAGTAAGAGGTAAATATTGATGTAAACAAAGCTGTGAAAAAATGAAATTGTTAAGTTACTTATTACTTTAAAGACTTACTCAAATGGCATTTCAAATCGTACAACTGAGTAATTTTTACATTTAAAATGATTAGTGTTTGGCAATTTTTATTATTAATAATTTATAAATTGTACTCACTGCATGTTATAAGCTCTGATTTATCGTAACATATTCCATCATCTTCACCACAAACTTGCGATGCTGAAATAAATCAATTATGGTTATATAAATATCTTATAACAACTCTGCTATGTGAATTAATACATATTAGTTGTAGACAAATATTGTAAGAACATTGGTAAAAAATCCAAATTTTCATGATTTTGTTTCAGAATAAGCGCAAATATAGGTGCCCATGAGTATCTCCGTGGCAATTTAATCTCGGACATTCATTCTACTGGTCATTAATCTCTCTTCGCTGATTAATAAATCAAAGAATAAATAAAATAAACGGAATTTAGTAGTCGGTCACTTGCCGAGAAATTGGCAGTTTTTGGGGTGGTTATCCATAGAAGCCGGAAAGATATTTGAGCCGTGTCACGACAAAACCAACATATTACGTTTGCGACCAGCATGGATCCAGACCAGCCTGCGCTGGATCCATGCTGGTCGCAAACCCATTATGTTGGTTTTGTCGTGACACGGCTCATATGTTTAACAAAATATTTATAAAAATCAGGTTTAAAAAAAGAGAAATAAAAACAAAGACTTCAGAAAACATTAGAATATACGACAAAATGTAATAATTGTTACTGTTTTCTGTAATATTTTATTCATGTGTACCTGTTTTTAAAACAATGAAGTAAAACAGTAGATGAATAATGTCTAAAACAATATGACATGAAAGACTAAATGACTGATTTATTGATGCTGTTTCCAACTTTAAAGTATAGAAAACATTAAGGTTAATGCATCAGACAATTTGTTGAGTCAAGTTTCAAAAGCAATGATTTAGTGCGGGCACGAAGTTCGATTCCAATATACATTGAACAATATACAACTGGAATATGATATTTAGCATCAAATAGAGAATTTTGCAAAATAACTTACATGTACATCTATCTCCACACTCATCAGCCCCAACTGTCGTCAGAAATACTACAATAAATACATAAAATTAAAATGAAATATGTGATTTTAGATATACAATGTACCATATCTTTGCATACATCTTTGGAATAATATCTCAAATGTTAATTAGTTTATTCCAGTGAAAAGCTACTATAAAAAGAAAGTAGGATAAAAATATTTATTATATAATCTATAAATAGCTTTGAAATGCCTTTACCTGATTGGCTAACAAGCAACTTTATGTAAAAAATAACAGGTCAATATCAGAGTATATTCACTGTTTTTTTCCTAAAAAAAGATTTTCTGGAAATTCCCTGAAAGACACGAGACTATGACGTGATGTCACGCCAAGTTTGTTGTTATATATTATTCTGATAAAAAAATGGATGACTCTTAAATAAGAGTCAAATTAATGTATTTTAGTAACCGTCTTTACATTTTAAAGAACACTATAAGAATAAGCTTGCTAATGCGCTCATTAAAAAGATATTTTATGGAAAAATAAGACAAGCTTCCGACTTAGGCAATGTCAGATTTAATAAGCCATATAAAAGATATTTATAAATTATATAATAAAATAGATATGAGCCGCGCCGTGACAAAACCAACATAATGGGTTTGCGACCAGCATGGACCCAGACCAGCCTGCGCATCCGCGCAGTCGGATCAGGATCCATGTTGTTCGCTATCAGTTTCACTACTTGTAATGGGGTTTGTAAGCGAACAGCATGGCTCCTAATTAGACTGCGCGGATGCGCAGGCTGGTCTGGATCCATGCTGGTCGCAAACGCACTATGTTGGTTTTGTCATGGCGCGGCTCATATGTACTTTTTAGCTGGTGAATATGATGTGATATGTACTGAAAAATTAATATTGACCTCGGCTATCGCCTCGGTCAATATTAATTTTTTCAGTACATATCACATCATATTCACCAGCTAAAAAGTCCATATTTGTATAATATGTACAAAACTAAAAAATATGGGTACAACAACCCTTCCCGATCTTTATGTTTTTATATGACTGTATTTTGTATTTACTTGTAGATAAATATACTTATGGGTAATTCTAGTTTAATGACTCGTTTAAAGATTAAATTATTCTATATAATATTTCGGGTTTAGTGCTAAATTACTACATTTAAACTTATGTTGTTTCTTAAACAATACTATAAATTCGGTTTTAAATAAAAACGTTAAAGATTTATTTTAGTCTACGGATATGTACACTTTTAAACCAAACAAAATTGAAATTCAAATATAGATAAATTAATCTACGCATCACTGTAAAACGTAAACAGGTTGCCATTACACGCATAAAGTCAGGTTTATGTATAACCCTGATAACATTGTCCTTGAAATTGTTCATTGAATCTTTCGCAATATTGACCTGAGACATTTGAATATTCAATGACCTTTTATCGGTACTTACCGGATTGCGAAATGAACCACACGGATTTTTAATATTACCAGCAAAACAATTTATATACTAGCCTTAGTAAAAAGTTGAAAGACTTTAAGTTTGAAATTAAAGGTTGTAGGTTTGAATCATTATAATGATTTTATATTCTATAATAATTCTTTATAATATTTTGCTGAACTTGACTATTATGTTTTTATGCGAATCACCCATTGTACGATTTTACATATTGGAATAAGCTGAGAAAGTATAATGATATTTATCAAAATTATCAAATTAAAAAATAAAATCCGGTATAAATTAAATGCATAATTTATCAACTCGTGGTATATTATTTTGATAAAGAAACAAATATGGTTATGAAATATACAAAGAAAATCATAATAATGAAAAAAAATTCGAACTTAAAACTACGTGGTTACAATTTACTATGCCACCGGGTTGTTTTTGTTAACTGAATAAAGAATTAAAGTATCATTAAACCTTATGCGTGAATTATAAATGGAAACTAACGAAAAATCTTCCCAAGAGTAATGTGTCTCAGGTCAATATTGCCAAACAATTCTATACTTATACTGATACTAAATAAACAACTTTTTTTTTTCAAAATTCCTATCAAAGAATATTTCTATAGATTGAAGTTTGTGTTGTAAACAAGTAATTGCAACTTTTATTATCAACGTGCCGTGCGTACGTGGGTAAACTTTAATTTCTACTACATTACGACACTCTTTTTTTTAAATCATCGAGTAAAGAGTCGTCAAATTAATGAATTATAAACAAGAACGTATAGATCATTCAAAATTTATACTATAATAATAATAATAATAATAATAATGATAATAATAATAATAATAATAATAATAATAATAATAATAATAATAATAATAATAATAATAATAATAATAATAATAATAATAATAATAGTAATAATAATAATAATAAATTCAATGTCATAATAAAAATAATAATATGATCAGAAAATAGAATTACAACATTACGTGAATGAGTATGTTTATGGTAAATTCATTAGAGTTTAAAGTACAAAATTTGAAAATAATGAACATAAAAATTGAATACGTGAGTTACGACTGAACTCGATGTTTTGGTATTAAAGACTTGTTTACAATATAATCGACAAGTATGCATTCAATGCGTCATGCACTCAAACACAGGTAAACATCTTGAAAAATTACAATGTGCAATTATACATGAAGTAGGGAAAATATTTCATAAACAAGTTGAATTTATCGACGTGTGAAGGACCTCACGCTGTATAGTAAATAATACGATATAGTTTACAGTTTTTAAGTATCTCTGCACTACGAATTTCTTATGTTTTAAACGAACAAAAACGTTTGAATTTTAGCAATTTCAAGAATTTTAATAAATAGAGGATATTGAATGAGTGTAGTTTAATACTAAATTTATTGAACGAGTTGAATAAAATCATATTATGCGAGCCTCTGACGAGCATAATATTGTTTTATTCGACGAGTTCAATACATTTAGTATTAAATCTACACGAATATAATATTCTATTTATCACATATATAAAATAAGAACAGTTAAGTACTAAAATGAGTAACTTTTCAATGACGCGCCGATAGTGTAACGCTAACATTAGCGCGCTTTAACGTTATGTTTCTATATAGCGCAAATGTCGTCACGTCAAAGTGTTATTACACTACTGTAGTGTAATATCGTTTTTATTAAATAGAGGATATAGAGGATATTTGTACAGTTCAGTGTAAGATCGGAATATATTTCACCGAGTGGGCACCAAAAGGTATATTTCACGAGTGGCGCAGCCACGAGTGAAATATGAACTTTTGGTGTTCACAAGGTGAAATATATTTCGATCTTACACTAAACTAAACAAATTTTCTTTTTATTACATGCAAAGAAACGTTTTAAAAAGACATTAAACCTTATACTGAATGAAAAGCGCGCCAAGTAATAATACAACGTGACGTCATTTACGACGTCACATCATTAAGTTGTTACCCAGTACTGTGCACGCTGGTATTTCACTGAAACAACGTAAGGGGCTTAAATTCAAAACGGTGAAATTATCAAAGTGGTAATTTCACTGTTTCAAACAGTGAAATTACCAATTTTATATCACTGATATATTTCTATAAACCACCGAAAAGCATGTAATAAATTTGTTTAGTTCAGTGTAAGATCGGAATATATTTCACCGAGTGAGCACCAAAAGGTATATTTCACGAGTGGCGCAGTCACGAGTGAAATATGAACTTTTGGTGTTCACAAGGTGAAATATATTTCGGTCTTACACTAAACTAAACAAATTTTCTTTTTATTATATGCATTGAAACGTTTTAAAAGACATTAAACCTAATACTGAATGAAAAACGCGCCAAATAATAGTACAACGTGACGTCATTTACGACGTCATGCCATTAAGTTGGTAACCAGTACTGTGCACGCTGGTATTTCACTGAAACAACGTAAGGGGCTTAAATTCAAAACAGTGAAATTATCAAAGTGGTAATTTCACTGTTTCAAACAGTGAAATTACCAGTTTTATATCACTGATATATTTCTATAAACCACCAAAAAGCATGTAATAAATGGCTTTATTACACTCCTGCGCCGCGGTTTATGTGATAATATATAATTTTGAGCCATTTATTCATGCGAGCGCACACAAAGACACATATTTTCTTGTGTAACTTAAGTACGAACGTTTTTATTATGTAAAAGTATTGGAAAAAATGTTTACAAGATTTGTTATAAAAATTGATAATAACTCATATTTTTTTTCAAAAATGAAAAAAGCAACATCCACCCCGCTCATCCCCCTCCAAACAACAACAACAACAGCAACAACATACTGCCGACAACTCCATCACACCCCCACCCTACCCCCAAAATAAAAAAAAAATTAAAGTGACATTATGCTCATTTTTTCATTGTCAAATTGACTTTAATTGACTATATATTTCTATAAACTGGTCGTTATAATGGTGATTGACCAACACATGATATTTGGGTAAAAAATAAATCTACCTAAATATATAAAAAAAGACTGCCCCACCTTTTCTATAAATGGAAAGTTACAGATACATTGCGACGGATAATTATACACATTTCACAGGGGCTAGTTAGTTGTTTATCGTTCATGTGAAGTTAATCAATTATGAGAAAATGTCAACTTATTTTGACTTTCACCTGTTCACTCAATATCTACCCATGGATGGGCATAATGTCACTGATAAAAAAGAGTTATCTTTTACCATTATAGTTATGTTAGCATTTATTACAAAATAATAAAACACAATATTTAAACAGAAAGGAAGTTTTGTAAAGGAAATTAGAAAAAAAGAGTTAAAACACAGCAAAAATAAATTCCTAGTCACATCGTTAATAAATTACACAATGAAATATGTTTTGTATTCTAGAATTATATAAAAAAATGATTAAAAATATCTTACATATTAGAACAACTGCCGTAATCATCGTGATTATTTTTCCTTTCATGTTTAGTCCCTTAACTCATATATTATTATAATAATTTCTTTTGATATTATCCTTTAAATATATATACGCTGATGGAAAACCATTTAGATATTTATATCATTGGCAATCCCTTTTCAGTTTAAGTCCTCTTTTGCAATCTTATTTGTTTATGTCGAAGGTAATTTAGCAATAGCTAACTTTTAAAGTTAATGTTGGGAACGTGACTTAAAGTGTAACCTACATAACGGACACAAATCATGTTTACAATTTCAAAAAATATAATGAGCCTTAACTTGTACTTTTATTAAATAATATGCACGTAACGCTGTTACGCTAGAATGAACAAAAAAAATGAGTAAAGTGATTAAGAGAGGTTAGAATGTAACATAGATTGGTGATTAGAGATCAGTTGGTGAAATATAAATGTTATAATGATAAAATCTTATACATAGTGTATTACACTAGACCGGTTTATCTTGCGTGAGTGGTTCAGTTTAACCCAATCTGAATGTTCAGTTGTTCAGTGACAACAATTGCAGTTGGATAAATCAAGATAGATCAATATAAATTACAATTATTTAACACTCTGATGCTATGTATTGGTCAGTTTAATAAAAAAAAACGTTTTCTGGAGTTTTCATATAGGCATATAGACACAATTAAAACTGTTCAATAAAATTTCTTAAAACTTGGCATGTTGTAAGAATATGATAACAGAAACAATTTAAGCGATAAGAAATTGGGGGTTACCGTCCTTGTTATTGAGTTATCTGCCCCTGAATTGAACGTTTTTAATTAAATCAAGGGCAGATAATTCACAATGAAGGTAAACAATACCTAATTTTGCTTATTTTATAGTTTACTTCTGTTTGAGACAATGTCTAAAATTTTAATATAGAATAAAGAGTGGATTGGCTTTTTTCCCCTTCTTTTCTAAACCTGTGACTTTTTTTCTTAAAAATGGCCATTTTGAAATAATTTCAAGACCCTTTATTCAAATTGAAAAAATAACAGAAATAAGATATGGAATAACCTGTAATTAATTATGTGTTGTGATTAACCATAAAAAGAGTAACATAATCCAGAAGTAACAACAAGATTTTATAGACATACGTATAAGTTATCTGCCCTTGAAATGACCTCAAATAAGTAAATTATTCTGATTCAAGGGCAGATAATTCAGAAGTGAGAATGGTGACCCCCCTCAATTATTTTCTCGCTTAAATTGTTTCTATTATCAATTTCTATCAACAGAAATTCGATAGAACAGCTTTATTTTTTTCCTATATGTCCATATGTGAAAACTCCCAAAAAAGTCCTTAATGAATTAAGCGCTTGGTATTTCAAACCGATGTCATTTCAAATTACTTTTGCAAGTACTGTTGATTTATTTGTACAATATCTATCAATGTAGGGTAAAAACTGATCAACCTTGTGACGCTAATGCATCCCGACAACATGAATCCACAAAGCACCCAGCATATAAAAATAAAAGATAAGGATAGTTTATTGTTGTTGTCGTGTTGTCCTATGTGTTAAAGCTGTCCTTTCTTGTTTTTGTTCTTTTGTTATAATATGAACAACCTCAACTTATTTATATTGGTAGATTAACATTTTACCTCAATCTCATTAAAATCAGATCCGTTACTCTTTGCTACGAACTTAGGGTAGTGAAGCGACAGTTAGGATATGATTTTAATGAGATTGCATTTTACATTGACTTCCGACAAAATAAGTATTTTTATTACAGCATAACATAAGTATTATGTTCGCACATAATTAATCTCATTGATATTCCATTGGTTTTTGTTATTATAAATGGTATACTCAGATACGTGAAACATATTATGTGGTATTTTAATGTATTATAATATTGTATTGCGGTTAACCTGTTTCAATGGTACGATCATATCTAATACGTATAACAATATTTATCCGATTTTTTTTTCACGTAGTCATTCACATAAAAGGTATATTTCAAAACTGACAATGACAATTTATTTATTGATATTGGCTACCGGCCTATTACAACAATATATACATTATGATATAATTTCTTGACCGGTGCCAGTACAGATACTAATCGTTATAAATGATACCATGTTCTTTGAAAAATTACATTATTTTAACTTGGTATGGAATATATTTACCGATGGCAAAAATCCTTGAATTGATATCATGATAATTATAAAACAGCATCTTTGGAATGGAATTATAATTATCTAGCTTGTAGCTTTACTAAGCAAATGATACCTTTTCAACTTAAATAAAAGTATGTTTACTAGAATGCTGGCAGACAATTACTCGCGAGATAAAAGTCAATTTACAACATTGCTATATGATATTTATCCATAAATAAGAAACTTTATACTTCAGAACCATTAACCTCGAAATATAGCAAATCATCTGGAATATAACATGTACAATAGTTAATAGTAAAACACACAAAATGTGGTTGAATAGTTTACCAAGGTGCGTGTCGATCTTAACGAAACACAAAATATATTAAGATCTTCATTTATAAATACTTTAGCCTTAACATCAAAGGCAATAGTGTTTTGATCCGTTCGTACAACTTTACCCGTAATGAAAATTAAATCAATTTATCACATCAGTGTAGACACTTATTTAACAATCAAGTTTCAAAATTGAAAAAAAATCGATAATAACAGAAATTTATTTTATTGTAGCCTGAAAATATGTCTTCCCTTCTTAAAGGCCCATTTGGTCTCAAAAAGCATTTTATATCAAAGACTGTTTATTTTTGGTGTCTTGTAATATGTTCTCAAAAGTTTGTCATTGGTCAAATAGCTGAGTCATTTATTCTTTGTTTTGCATTTTAGAGATAAGCACAGTATTTGCATGGAATTCAACACACACATTTTGCCGCATTAATCAGATTAGCGTGTTTTTTTTATTTTAAGTGATAAACATCTCAAACGCTCTATCCCTATTAAATACATATTTGCCCTTTCTACAGATAGAAAACAAAAATCATATCTGAGGCTTTATGTGCAATTAACATATTTTATATTGAATATTTCACTGTCAATATTTAATGAATGTATTCATGTCAATATTAATATCTCTACATTTATAAAAAAATGCCCTAATTAAGAAACACGTGAGAAAAGACACGTTTTTTATTTTATAAAATTTGTGGAAATTGTTGGAAAGGTTTTAGATTAACTTAATTTGAGCCGAAGCAAATTAACATAACAGTATAAATAAAGTTCCTTTTACAGTCTGTCTCATATCAAATGAGTTTTTGTCAACAGGGTGAGTATCGAAAAAAGTAATCTAAAGGTTTATTGTTCGCTACTGAAGTGAGTCGTTATTTTTAAGTGACAATTGATCTCAGACAATAAGTCTAGTGGTCATTTGTATCTCATTGCGTATTCAGAAACAACGCGGGATTAGAAGTCAGTCTCTTGCAAAGAATTTGTATTTACGAGTAAGTTCTCCAGGAAAGTCAGTAAGGTGGATCGATCGCCGAGATATGACATACACATGTATTAAAATTTGAGTAAAAAAAACGACAACAAAACAACAACAATAAAGAAACAGTTTATTATTTAAGACACGAGCGGATACCTCAGTGAGCTAGAATAAATATTAAATTAAATACTGATATGAATAAACTCACAAGAACCTTGCGATCCAAGATTGACTCAGAGTCAGCAGCCATACGCACTAGGCAATAGAAAAACTTGACAAAAGGTATAATGTAAGCCGAATATGATATATTTAAAATATAAATGCAGCCTAGATCTACACACTTATATCTGCTCATTTATTTGCAGGTTAACACTATGATGAAAGCGAATGGAAGTTTGTAAAAGGTTGTAAAACCAACCAAATATAGGCGTTAAGTTACATAAGAATTGCGATTGATAACAACACTGTCCATTTGGTTAACAAATTGTATCACAGTTCACAAATCAACGAACGACTCTATCTAAATCTGAGTATTGTGTTCGTCTACAACGAAAATAATTGCATCTTCTTGTCTTTGCTTTTTCGGTATTTTGTGCCATGGTTTGGTAAAAAACCGGTTTTTGCAATTAAGCCACTTAGGTTTTTGTGGTAGTCTTTTTTCTGTACTGGAAACACGTAATTGCCCCTTTTTTCCACTGACTTTTATACATTTTGGGCAGGGGCGTTCACTACCATTGCATTTCTACCAGTCGGAGATTGCACTGTAAATAATAAAAACCATATAAAGAAGTAAAAAATATTTGTAAGAAAACAAAAAGAAAACTCTAGATTTGCAATATTCTATTCGACGTGGTGAACTTTGAATTATTCGACTTACCGTTTGATTTGTTATGTTGACTTCTTCGGATAAGGCATGCAATAACAACACCGACGACAAGCACAAAAACCACACTGCCCACAATTGATGCAATTTGTATCGTGCTGGTACTTAAATGGAAAAAAAGGAAAACACATAATTGCTGACCTGTCAACTTTTAATTAGCAATATAAACACTTTGTAGCATAAAAATACATTTATTGCTTTAGTTCTATTCAGGTCGCTTTGTAAAGAAAACATAAGAGATCCTAATTTCGTTTTTGTAAATGAAGATCATAAATTTTCTGTTGTGAAATTAATATAGTAATCTAAATCACAATAACTTATGTAATTTAACTGACCACCTCTATTGTACATGCTGCCAGGCCCAGCATTTGTTTTTATGCCAACTTAAAATAAACTCCAGCTTTTTCACCAACATTTAAGGACGGAATTCAGCGATTTTCCTCGGCTAGTAAAGAATGAAAAGCCGTTGCCACACGATCTTTATAGCGATTACCAACAAACCAACTTATATCACATACACAATAAAGGCAAGTGATTAATGCAGACAATCTACTCGTTGATTAAGTAGTGTATGTAAATAATGCCTTTGAACCAATGACTCTAAATCTGAAATGATTCTCTTAATCACGATATGTTTTGCAATTTAAGAGATATCTAGCTTTTTAATAAAACCTCACTTCGCGCAGTATAATTAGACAAAGCAATATATGTATATATCAATTCTGTAATACTGTACATGTTTGGAAACAAAAGAATAAATGTCGTAATCCGCAGAATTTAAAATGAAGAATATTGCTTTATAATACGTTTACAACACAAAGCTTTACACATGGTGTAATGAGTATATGTATAGTAAAAAAAGTTTGATTTTACAAACCTAGCTGATGATGTTGTTTTGGTGTCACTATTTGGTCGTCTTGTAGGATAACGTGTTATTGGCTTTGAAGTCGTCCAGAATTGTGTTGGTTTTAATGTAGTCCTTGGTTTTGAGGTAGTTCTCGGTCTTGAAGTAGTTCTTATTGGTGGTGTTGGCTGAGGTGTAGCCGTTGAAGGTTTCTGTGTTGAACTGAAGATATATAATGTTAATTTTTGTGTAATTTTATTATTATTTATTATAACTATAGGTATCAAAATACTGTCTTTAAAACGAGATAATGTGCAATTATACCAAGCAAATCGCCTACGCAAGTAACTTTAATGTTCATTTTCACACAACATAAAATAATCTTTATTTGGCTAATAATAGCATTGCATTTCAATACACGTCAAATGTTTGTTACAAAGAGTAAGTATTGTATAACAAACAAAATCTTTACTTTGAGCAATTCCTACAAAACAGAAAACATAATCAAAGCTCTAGCAGATGCATGTTTTGCGATCATATTCTAAGTATTATTTTATAAGTGCAGGAAATCGCTGTATAGCAAGCCTTTGATGAAACAGGTTTTAATGTAAGTAAATGTAAAATTACTTCGGATGTAACAAAATTATCACGTGAAAGACGAACGTAAAAAATTACTACGTAAAAGAACAATGGCAGACATGCTAAAAATCTGTCAATTCAACGTTTTAAACAAGTACGAAACTGGCTTCGTTGTATGAACAACTTGTATGATTACTTTCAAAATAACAATTTAAGTAAGAAATTCTGAGTTGTCAATCATGTAAAAGAAAGCCACTTACAAGATGTCGGAAATACATTTAAATCCACTACAGAATGTTCCAGATGGACAGCAGCCGACAAATGAACAACATGTATGATTACTTGTACAATAACTGTTATAACAACAAACGCTTCCGGCGGGCATACAGCCATCACTACAACATGCTTGGTCCTTCTTGCAGTAGTAATAGGTAAATATTGATGTAAACGATCCTGTGCGAAAATTTACAGAATGAAAATGTTTTAAAAATTATAACTAAAAAACATTCTGAAATGACTTTTGAAACCATACACAACATAATTATAACAAATTATTTCATATTTAGCGCTATGTTCTATCTAACACGTTTTTAATTCTATTCTTAAGAAATGATTTAACAAAAAATGTGTTTGCCCCATCTGAAGAAATAGAGAAAAATATAGAATCTGTAACGAACGCACACATGACAAAACTGAAAATGTTGCAGGATAAGTTTGAATGAGCCTGTTCATGATGCAAGTTACCTCCAATTACAGGTGTTCGACAATTATATATATATATATATATATATATATATATATATATATATATATATATATATATATATATATATCAAAATGACAAGTTTTACTTACTGCATGTAATAAGATCTGATTTATTCGTAACATATCCCATCATCTTCACCACATACTTGAGATGCTGAAATAAATAAAAAAATATCCTACAACAAATGTCAGATGTTTGATACACAAACCGTCCCTGTCAAAGTCATATACATGTAGATGTTGTAGACAAATTACGTAAGATAAATTATCTTGAAAGCTTTAATTTGATAATCCAAACTAATATGACTTTGTTTCACTATCTATTATAATAGGTTCTTAAAATCAAGCAAAAAGACGTGTAAGATAAATTGACTGAATTATTCAATCTGTTTTCAACTGTACAATACAAATGTGGACTGTTACATCATGCGCTCTTGTTTTAGAAATAGTTGGCACGAATTAGTAAGTAAAGATACTTACATGTACATCTATCTCCACACTCATCAGCCGCAACTGTCGTCAGAAATACTACAATAAATACATAAAATTAAAATGAAATATTTAATTTTAACTATACAAAATCTTTGTTGGCACTTTATGATAAAAACTATGACATAATTTAAGGAGACACAAGGAAACTTGTCATGTTTCCATTCTAAAGTCATTGTTTCAATAATAAAGGGTTAATACACATTTTCTGGTGTGTTTTTTTTCTCCTCCTGCGTGATCTGTTTTTATGCAAGATAATGAATCGTATAAAATTGTTCTAGTAAATGGTGTTAACATGTAAAATGGAATAAAAAAAAGTGTTGTTTTTTGTGGACTTTTTGTTCAATGTATGCTAGCTTACGGAACGTCGGTGGTTCTACTCGGGTGACCGCTTGTGAGACACCTGGGGTCTTCCTCCACCAGCAATCTCCCGTATAACATCTACATTACATGCTTATCATTTTATCTCGTAGAAGAATTTCATTTACTACTTTTGTAGTTGCTTGGACATTGCTTCATGAATTCAAATCTTCTATAATATTGCCACAAGCACCAAATGAACTAGTCTATACTATTTACATATCTTTTACATCAAGATAAATTCCATGTTAATCAATCTTTCTGAACTTGGCGTCTCATTTTTGATGTGCGCAAGACAAAGAAGAAAATGTACATATGAAAATACTTTCATTTACGCATAACTGAAATGTTGTTGCTGAAACGAAAAAGGTCATTGCACATAAAAAGTCACGTTTGAGTTAAACTTGATACCTTCACACTACCCTGCTTAACATTATCCGATAAATGGAGCATGGGATAGCTTGGATCGTAGCATTCAATCAATTTGAACTGACACCTCATAAACAACCTGTTTTCAAAACTCCGATTAAGTTTCAGTTTATACATACGTATTTAAGCTTAGTTTTGAAACAAGTTGTTGTAATTTATATTGATCATAACCTACATCGCTTCATTCATAAATTATATCAGAAAACATGATTTGATTCTAGTGTGGCTTGACCAAACAATCCCTGTACATGGACGTTCAATACTACCATAAATCCATATAATTATTTTACTTTAGATATTTATAGTTCATTAAACAAACTATTTCAAGGTCAACAATAACAACACGAACATGGTTCACTGTCATAAGACACTGATTGTCAAGAACAAGTTTCAATCACACAACAATAATGAAATTATTATTAATGTAATTTCATCAGTAGCTCTAAGCCACATTAACATTTAAATCACATGCCGGCTTTTCTACTTTAAGGGTCAAAGAACAATTTAAACGCATCTTAGGATATTACGTAAGGTATTAGCAGGCACATTGCCATATCCATCGACCTTCTGTTAACTAGCTAATTCGTGAATAAAGTAAAAAGTCAAAAATCTGAAGTTTTTTTGGGAAAGTTCTCGTAGTTTGATTAACTATTAGGAATACAAAACAGAAAGATATTATATGCTTATTTAATTACTCCAGAAGTATATGCTGTTTGAAGAGAAATAATAGTTTTAATAAGTCGCCCCGTACATTCAATCAGTGATGTTATATTTCCGATCCTTAAAGATCGTTCAGCACGACATAATTGTTGTGCTTGTGGTAATTTAATTCTTTCTATTTGGCTATTTTCTTATTGGGTGGTTCCAGTATTTCTCACTTGAGTACCGTTTAATCACCCTTAGGATATGTGACCTGCTTTTTCAAATTTGTCTTTTGACGTCTTGTCTGTGATATGCAGGCTTCATAACCTCTGATCCCTTTTTAAAATTCCTTTTTATTTAGTTCCGCCCATTGTTTTCTCGTTTAGGGCACACGCATTTTTTTACTTGGGGACCATATGCCGCTTTTCATGATATGGCACTTACGTGTCACATTGAAAGTGCCATCATAACCGCCATATGAACACATCTGCGGATGTTTCAAAATTCAAAATTGTACCAGTTCATGTTAAATGCTGAATTCTGCTTAAGCCGGTGCCAGGGGGCATGGACGGTAGTTTGCATTTGACAGTACCGTCCATGAACAGACTCAATCAAACCGAGCCTGCAACATTTTCAAATTTGCTGTGTTAGATTCTTATTTTCTCTATTGTGTTATTATTGTGTAACGTGTTAACGTCTTCATTATCATCTCTTTGATCAGGAACATAACTCAAATATACGTATATATACATAGATATAAGTAAATATACGTAAAGAAACAACATGTCGAATTTTTCAGAGGAAGCGGTAGATTTTTCATCAAAGCACTAAATGTTAACTTGAGGACGTTAATTGTAAGTCAATGAATTAGCATCATATATATGTTAATCATTTGTTAAACATCATATTTATGTAAGTCAATCATTTAGCTTTAATTTCATTTTAGGGAACAATTTAACATTATTTTAATGTAAGTCAATCATTTAACATCATATTAATATGTTCGTCAGTCATGCGCAATAGCGTATATATTTTAGTCAATGATTCAGTAGCATGTATATGTTCGTAAATCATTCAATAGCATATTGATGTTGGTCAGTCAAGTAGCATCGTACATATGCTAATCAAGTATTTAACATCACATTCATGCAATCAATATCTAAACGTTTCATTCATATTATTCACTCATTAAGCATTATATCTTTATCAAAATTTTTAATTACATATTATGCAAAAATATTTGATGTTAGCATTTAACAAAATAACAAATGATTATGTATGATATTTTTGTACGAAAATTGAAAAAGAATATCAACACAAAAATAAAACATGAATTACTCCATTCTTAGTCATAACATCAAAAAAAGATATTTTCGCATTTTATTTTCTTTCTGGTATTGTGTAAAAAATAAAAATAAAAGATAATTTAAAATAACTTACATATTAGAAAAAGTGTAGTAACAATCATGATTTTTTTTCCTTTTATTTTTTTATGTACTGATATATAGATAATCCTTTAAATATGTATGCAATGGAAAACCATCTAATTTTTATAACATGTGTATCGAGCATAAAGGTCGTCTACCCTGTTAAACGCTTCTTTTACTATGTTACAATGCGAAGGTTATAGTAGCAATAGGTAACTTTAGATAGTTGTAGGGACGTGACTTAAAAAAGTGTAACCTAAATAACGGACACAAAACATGTTTACAATTTTAAAAGAGCAGAATATTTTAGCTCTTATTTGAAAACTGTTTATAATATGGAATAGATACGAAATGTTTTTCATTATTAGCATGAAAAGGGTAGAAGTAAATACTGGGAGGTTAAAGTTTAACATAGATGAACAAACGATCGGTATTTAGAGCTCATTCAGTGAAATACAAATGTAAAAATTGGGACAAAATCTCATACAGTTTTTATAATTATATTCTATATGATATATTAGACAAGTGTATCTCGCTCGTGTGGCACAGTTTTCAAATGATTCATATTTAGTAAATATTGTTCGATGACAAAATTTAAACCTGCAATTATAATGATCTTGAAAGGACACAATTTTCAAACTCATTCAAAGTATTTGTCCATACAATGCTATGAAAATAACGCTTGGTATCTGAAACAGAACCCGTTTCAAATTGTTATAATCGCTATAATTGTTGATTAACTTGCAAAATATTTTTCAATGAGAAAATCAGAACCTATCAGTCTGAAGCTAAACATCAAACATGAATACAAAAATACAAAATCGAAGAACAGATGCCCGACAACTTAAAGCTAAAACAACAACAAAAGACAAGTCAAGTCAAACATCTTATTGGCAAAAGCATGTGTTTAGTAGCTTCAACTCTTGGATGCATCGCTGAAAATACAAATTTTATTATGTTAACAGTAAATATCTGCTTGAATATTCTATTAATAATTATACTAAATTATTTAATAAAGGCATGAGCAGTAATATCTAGGTATGTAATCATGCTATTATATGATGGACATACTAATGAAAAATTATATTCAGCTTCAATTTGTGAATAAACCCTTGTTTCTTTCAATTCCTATGTCTACCCTCTCCTGTAGCCAATTTGTGCGAATAGCATCTAAATCTTGATAACATTTGACGATATTTTATGTTATTAATCTCTGTTGCATGAATTCAATATGAAGTAAACAAACTATAGATTTTAAGTTAAGAGGAAGTACTAAGTTTAGCACATTGATGCAGTTGCTGATCATATATTCTTTGTAAAATATTTACAAGCAGAATTACTGGTGTTGCTCTATTGGTTGGGTTTTACATCGCATCAAACCAGTAGAAGTCATTTGGCGACTTTCCAGCTTTACTGCTGGAGAAAGACTTCCTGCATTGTTTCAGGCACGAGCAGACACCTAAGTCCACACATTAACATTCAGTCAGCTAGCTGGTTTGCTTCCTCACATGACATAATCTAAAGTCCCCGGAGGGGATGGGGGGACCACCTCGGCCAGGACGCCCCTATACACAGTTGTCCCATTATCATTATACACAGTGACAACATGTTTTAAACATTTTTACTAGCTATTTAATAAATTAACATTTGTATCTTATAAAAACATAAATTTTTAGAAAGTTTCGGGATTTCATAATTCTATACCAAATTCAGATTTTTTTTTGCAGACCGAAAGAAGGAAATCGTCTAAATTCACTAAGAACTGCTGATGTTTTAGTCTGCCGGCGTACACAAGGAACTTGCTTTAAAATTAAATAAACTTTTCGATGCCTGGCGCCTTATGAAAAACTATTTCTGTGATCCGATAAAACCATACTATCTACAATTCAAATCTTTTTTGTAATATGCAAGACAATTGAATCAAATAAAGAATTAACAGAGTACACTGCTTTGTAACACCGCACTTTGGGGTCAAACGCACTTTGGGGTCCGACCCCAAAGTGCGTTACGTACTTTGGGGTCCGACCCCAGAGTGCGTTACGCACTTTGGGGTCCAATTTCGACCCCAAAGTGCGTTAGACAGGTACATATACATTTTTTAAAATCAGGCAAACGACCGCACTTTGGGGTCATAGAAAATTAATGTTCATTATGTTTTAAATAATGTATTGTAGTCAAAACCAATGGTAAACAAAAAATCAAGGTATTAAATAGACGCATAGCATGTGCCCTGAATTATAATAAAATCAATAGGAATTTAAATGTTTTTGATTAGTAAGTGAAGAACTTTCACCAAATGAAGAATTTGTATCAATTATTAAGCTTAAAATATTTTTTTTTCAAATTGTCCATTTATTTTAAAAGAATGTACACCTTTCATTAACTCCATTGTTTTTAGCTAAATGCATTATTTTCCCAATTTTTATTTACACGTTTTATAGAAATACACTTAACAAATCTTATAAGTGTGCATGTATAAATGGTTTCATAGGTGTATCAATATTTTCCCGATCATGCTAAAATTTTCAATAAATACAAAAAAGAGACATGTTATCATTTTTATTAAGTACTTTTCATTCAAGATACAAATTTAAGATTATTTTTTTTTAAAAAGTGAATGCGTGTCGAAAGTCGATGTTGCAATATGATGTCCTTTATACTGTGTGTGCCCACCCTGACTATTACAGCCTGGCAGCGTCGTCACATCGATCTAACATACCGTTGTAGATAATTTTGGGGTTGGTGAGGAAGGTTACCAAAGAAGTTGCTGTACTTAATGACTAGCCTTCTTAGGTAGTTTGGTGTACACTCATGCCAGGCGCAACCTACAAATGATACAGACAATTAATTACTAAATAAAAATATGCATTTATGTTCGTCTTATTTAAATGTTTTTCGGCTTTTACAATGCAAAGGAATTAAAATAATTATTTAAAGAAATACATAATGTTACCAACCTCTGTTTGGTGCACACCAACGTTGACCAATCTTAGGGTTATGCCACGATGTTGTATAGATAATCTGCCCATGTGGTGTTTTTCTGATATGCCGATCTCTATCGTATCCGAGATATCATGTGCAATCTTATTCCACCCATTCTCACAATTTGTTCGTGCATTGTGTAAATATCGTTCGTTCATGGTACCGGTTGAATGCATCTCATAATTAAAATTGACATGCTTGAGCACATGAAATGTGTGGAAATGCAGCCAATAGTCAGAACACAAAATTTTGTCAAAATATATTATTGATAAACGAAAAAGTTACAAGGACATAAAAGGTGCACACTTATAAGATTTGTTAAGTGTATGATAGTCTTAGCATAGACAAAGTTATAAATTATGGGTTATCTTAGTTAGACATTTCAGTAAAAAATTTGCCTGATAATATGTTGAAAGAGCCATTCATTTAGCTAAATGTGACATATAAGAAACTTGACTAGGTGTAGATGCGGCTTTAAGTAGTAGTCCGTACAGACAGTACCAAAATAACTATTTAAGTAGTCGCACATTAAGAGCGGAGCTTCAGAATAATGTAAAATTCTCACTGAGGGTAAAGAGGGGATTGTGGGTTATCGATCCCCCGCCCTTAAGGGTTAAAAAAATAATATTTTAAACGTCCATTTTGCTTTGATTTGTTTTTCTTAAAAGTTTTTTTTTTTATTTTGATGTTCTTCTATATTATCCAAAAATACATATTGGGCAATTACCTGGACCATCTTTTTCATCTTTTGCTTTTTGTTACATTGTTTCGACTACTTTTATGGCAAATAATTTCACATTTATCGTTCCTTTATTCAGATTACAAGCATCTTACATTTCTCTGATACCATTTTTTTTAACATTATAAAATTCATGTTAACTTTGCTCTTTCTTTAGAATATGTAAGATTTCCCATAAAAAAACCTCTAGCGAACAGTTGTTACAAAACCCTTTAGTTTGTTGATAAGCTTAATAATGTATTTGTAAAAATCACTATATATAGTCCGATCGAAAAACTTGATGTTTCACCAGAACATTGCAATAGAGTATATTTATAGTTCTTCGGAAAAAAATGCAAACAGCATTTTATTTCATTCCAACATATTTAAAATGGAGCTCATTATGGCACCAAAAATTATCAAGTAAATGACTGACAGAACGGGATATTTTTCGCAGCATCTTTTAATTTTAGGAATACATAATTTATGTACAAAAGTATTTTGAACGGTGTCATAAAAGTAACATTTGCATTTTTTTAATACTTTTTTTTTGTTTTTCGTACATAGTTTTTGTTGTTTTGTTTTTTGTTTGTCGTACATTTTTTTTAGGTTTGAATACATACTTTTTTGTTTTGCATACATATTTTATTTTAGTTTTTTTGTACATGTTTTATTTTTTTTTCGTACATATTTTTACATGACGCCATTTGCATTGTAGAAGTTTGAATAATTACGCCATTTATAAAACACCATTATCAAACACTTCACCTTCTGCAAATTACAGTACCCCATTTTAAATGCCATTTGCAAATACCAACATTTTCATTTTTGGAGGCATCATAAAAATAATAACAATATCTATATATAGTCCGCAGTAACCCAATGAAAGGTTCTGCATATGGTCTGGATGTGGTTAACATTTGACACAAGGTGTTTGAGTGGTGCATATTCATGGGATAATAACTGATCACCAATCAACAGCCCTTATCAAATAGACACTTATATAATAGTATATTATAATGAAAAAATTATATAAAATACATATAATTTAAAAAAAATGGGCCCAAAAGGGTCGGCCGAAACCAGACTTGCCCGGCCGAAAACGACTGGGCCGATTCCAAAAATGGGCCGAAATGTGACCAAAACCACTGTGCTAGTTTTATACTTAACTATAGGCTGTTATAAGATGTGAAGGCTGTTTTGATTGGCTAAAATATTTACGAAAAACAAAAATAAAATATGTACGAATATGAATGCAAAACTAAAAAAAAATATGTATGCAAAACTGAATAAAAATGCTAATGCCACTTTTATGCCACCGTAATTTTTTTACATGAACACACTTTTTAAATATTTCAAGTGGTAAAATTAATAAAACTTTTATCACTTAAGCAACATTTAGTATTGACCTCCATCTTGAATCCTACCTCAAATATTTCAATGTCGCAGATCGAAAATAAGTGAGTACTCAGTATTTAAGCAGAACTCAGATGATACCTTTAGACCTCTGGACCCCAAAGTGCGTTGATATGTAGCATATTAACGCACTTTGGGGTCAATTTCTCGATTTTGACCCCAAAGTGCGTTTGACCCCAAAGTGCGGTGTTACACTGCTTCAAACGTTTAACTCGAAAAGCCTTTTTGGCTCGTTAATAATTCCCAGAAGACAATCATGTAACGCTAAGATAGATGAATGACTTAATTAATTAAAGTTAAGTAGCACATTATTGTAATAAACTTCCTCAATTTTATTTCTATGTCCAGATTTAAAAACATTTACAATCATTTTATCTTTATTCACCACAGTACCCTATTTAGTACAATATATATCCAGATTGTTAACTTTCCTAAGTATAAGAAAATAAAACTGTATTGTCCGCAAACAACAGCAAAAATATGTGTATATCATATATTGAAAATGTATCAAAAATATTTTTTTGTATTTTCATGCATATCATTTATAAAGAAAATTAATATCAGAGGTGACAGTAGCTGTCCCTTGTTAACTCTCGAAATTATCTGACAAGCAACCAATTGCTCTAATACAAGAATAAAGATTTATTACTTACTTTGTAACATTGTTATAAATTTATATGATACACCTGGTTAAAAAAAATTAAGCCATATGCCATTTTTATTTAACATATTAAAAATGAAATCATAAAAGATGCATGTACCTATTTTTTGCATCTTTAATTATTTTATAAAAAATGAAATTAAAACAAGAATGGTATCAATAATATGTATATGTTAATCTTCCCTTAGCACATACTGGAAAGCGTTCAATATTTCACTTCTTTCGGCCCATTTACCTAATTGTAAAAGAAAAGTATAGAAAATATATAACAGTAAGGTTGATAGCCCTGTTATTATTCTAAACTTCTTGGGCACTGGTACAATAATACATGTACCACTACAACACGATTCGGGATATTCACTAAATTTGTAATTATATGATTAAACAATAAACATATTATTGGTGCTAAACTGTTTTATATTTATTGAATATCTCTGGAATAAGTTTATCTATACCAGCACTTTTATCACTCTTAAGGGAAGAAATAGCCTTTGTCATATTATCTACTGTGAAATCAATGTCAAGTTCTTCAACGTTGTTGTAAATATATCATTATCATCAAAATATTCCTTAACGAAATTATTTTAAAGATATCTCATCATTTGAAAACAAGTTTGTACAATGCTCAAAAAATCTTCCGATGACAATTCTTTTTTTGCTAGATTTATTTATTTGATTTTTATCTTTCCAAAACATTTGCGGCTGTATGCCAGCTAAAATGACATTTTCTATCTCTCGTTTAAATTCTATAAATAAGTTTGTTGTAAACAAGTATTTTTATATTTTAATTCGATCTTTTTTTACAATAATTTTATTTGCACGTTTGAACTTTCTTCTAGTGTCATCACATTTTTAATTAAACCAGGAGTTTTTATATCTTTTGTTCTATTACTTGTATTGTTTCTGGCATGTTTTGACTCATAAAAATACTGAATGATATTGATTATAACACATATGATATGTTCCGTATACTTATATCTAATTCCACATTATTTCTAATAACACTATTCACAATCATATTAATGTTCATAATTACATTCTCAATCAATTCTTTATTATTATTTATCTTATCACTATCTTTATTGTGACATTTCAATACATCAATACCAATACATTAATTATTAAGATAAAATCAAGCTGTACATGTACATGTTAAAAGTAAACAAATTATGTAGTATAAAATCATATACAAAGGGAAATAACTCGTATTATATTAGCAAATAATCTATCAAGCTTTTCCCTGTATTAGAAAATAATTCCTATAACTGGGTCATTCCCTAATCTCCCGATAGGCACGCAAGTCAAATTTTCGTTTACTTCAGAGCAGTTTTTTAACTATATAAGTAATTCAGTTGATGTTTTAACGAATGCATGTCTTCTTCGGGAAGTTAATGTTTTTAATTGTTTATCAATAAATTTTGATGACTTATCGTGTGGTAGGTAGTAATTAAGTTCATTATCAACCTATAATATTATGCACTGGACCATAACAAATAGTCGGCCACCGCACATAAACACTTGAATTCTAGTGTAAATATCACGTAAAACGTACACTGATACTATCTATAAATGATAAATTTTGTCGCTTATTGTCAAGAAGTGTGTCCGTTTGTAATGTATCGGTGTTGTTTGTATTTCTGTTTTGCTGCATATGATAACTTTATTTCAAATTGCTAAAATTTCCTTGACCAAATAACTTTGACTAGGCAAGCTAAAGCATTACATGTTATGAAACCATGATTACTGCCGATTTATCTCATAATTAGAATATTTTTATTTCCATATATTGGTCATATTATATGGCCTATAACTAACAATAATAATATCAAAGCATTACTTAATAATTTTGAACAATAGTCACCGGCAATGGTCGTAATGACATTCGTTAATTATAAACATGTTATCTTGATGAGGAATTGCGTGATGCATGTTAGTTATGTTTACATCCTGTCAATACATTACGTCACAATACATTCTTAAAAAGGAAAAACTACGATTTATAAATTATTGTTTAATCATTCAGCAATACTTGGAGAGAAAATCATAATAATATCTCTAAAAATTCATATAATGAAAATATTGTTTATATCGTTTATTTGTACAGGTAAGCTCAACATTTTTCGCTTTACTGGTTTTTAATGATATCTTAATTATACTATATTCATTAAATAATTCGATCATGCAATTCATCCGAACAAAGCAAAAAGAATGTTCGTTTTTGTTTTTATTTTAAATTTGTACATATTCAAAACCAAAGGAGTATGCAATATCATAGTATTTTCATAAATTTTATAAAAATTGAAATCTGTCTAATAACATAACAAGAAACAAAATTATACAAATGTTATTTTAGTTATCTGACTTATTGTTAAATGTTTATATATTTTAAATGATTCATTTTAATCGTTCTAAAATTCATTTCATTGCGGACGGGTTTGATCAATGAGATCAAATTATCGTCACGAATAAATAAATCTTTGTAACATAGGAACATTGTAATTTCATATAATAAATCATATATTCATAAATTTCATTTAGTAATGATATTTACAATAAAACGTTTCAATGATAAGAACTCTTATATACATGTATTTCATACTTTGTTATTTATCATATCAACTGATTCAGCTTATTAAAGGGAGATACGTTTTTATAAACTGTGTTTGATTGTGAACGTTTTATCCTGTAAATATAGGCCACATTTCCTGGATATAAGTTATTTGTTCAAATAATCTGTAAGAACAGAATAAGTAGATTTTATTTTATCTCACCCTTTTTAGCGTTGTTGTCTACAGTAGAAGCTGCCGGCGTCTGCAATGAGACATGTACATGTAAGTATTCCTCATTCACGCTGTATTCTTACCTTTTATTGCTAACTTGTCACGATGATTTATAATGCTCATCCATAGTTATAAATAATGAAAATAATTCACATAAAATCTGGAAAAAAGTGATCGATTGGAAACATAAAAAGCAGCAATATTATATAAGAATTGAAGCTGTACGTGAGTGATAATGAAAAAGTGCAAAATCCCTAGCACCGGCTTGAGCAGTAGTCAATTCTCAACACTTAAAAAGTACTGGAGTCAATGATCCCGAAGACTGTTTTAAAATTATTAATATGTTTACGTGTTCTCAAAGAAAAGCGTCTTTAAATATAAAATTTACATATATTACTTAACTGTTCCCCATTCCTTTATTTTTACCTAGTTTATTGTCATTTAAATTTTATATAATCACAATGATTTATTGTACCAGTAGTCCAGTACATGTAACAGTAGCAGGAGCACTGTTAATATAGTTTTGTTGATGTTTTGTTTTAGTCACACAGATCTGCGGAAATGACGGGATGTGTTACGAACGATCAGAACTAGTTAAATGCAGTACGTAGAGATTTTTCCTTTAGTTTTGAATACCAACCCACATATGCCAAATCAGAATTAGTTTTATAATAAAATCCTCAGAATCAACATTCACCTCTGTTCCGCAATCAAAGTAGATAGGTTTGCGATTTGTTGTGAAATGAATAGAAATCGTTAACATGCAGCATACAACTTGAAATTATATTCTATTATCTGGCCTATTTGATATTTACCAATTAGAACGTGCATATCTGGACCTATGAAAAATCAGAATGATTATTTGAGCATATAGGAGAATATTAAGTAGAACATTTTCATATTTTCTTTGAGGAAGTATTAGCAAAACAAAATGAAAATATTAAACAACACGTCTTCAGTTTTTTATGTATAGAAAAGTTTAGTTTCATGCTGAATTACTGGGTCATATGACCATTTCATTTGTTTTGTTTTTTCAAGCTTTATGGGGAAGCATGTATGTACATTACTGTAAAAAAGGACAGGAGTGTTGCGGTAAAAAATGTATGCCATATGGGGCAGACTGTTGCAGCGGTTCAGAATATTGTGACAACGCACGTACATGTTGTACTGGAGACGTGTGTTGTTCACCTGAAAAAGTCTGCAAAAATGGTGCTTGTGTTATTCAAGAGTAAGTATCATATTATGATAATTTATATATGAGCATGATCAAAACTATACTTAATTGATCTTTATGCATCAATCAAATTGAAGCGCATGTATTGGTTTTAAACGAAATGGCGGACAATTCAGATGTAAACACGTAAAGTAAACGGACTAACATGTAAAATTGAAGGCAATTTAATACATACGACTGTTGTATAAAACTGAATGAAAGAAAATAAATGTGACAGAATTTCCCATTAAGGAGTTAACATTTCGTGAAGGGAACACAAAATTACCTCATAAAAAACTGCATGCATCACATTAACCCGTATCCTTTTAGTAACTTATGACACAGTAGAATTTTTGATGTCTTATGTATACCGAAAATCAAAAACAAATGAGTTTTTTTATGTATTTTTGTACTTATTCTTATATATATCAAAGAAAGCTAAAAGTCGCTTCAATACGTTAGACAGGTCGTCATTCTCAAAACTTATTTTAAACTTACAAAGACTTTCCCGGAAATATTCGCATGAGGTTTAAAATATAATGAGAAAAACGTAATCCCTAAATAACGCTAAAAATGGCAAAAATAAAAATGCTGCAGACTCAGTCTTAACAGCCGTATGCACCAAACTAACTCACTAAAAATATATTAGTCCTTTGCTTACGTGTTGCTCATTTCTGCAATCGATTTACTCAATTCGATATGACTTTTGTACAATTCATTCGTTATTTTCACTTGGAGTAGCAAGAATAATACAATTCAATTAAAACAATAACTATATATATATGTTTATATACATTGACGTTATAATGTATAAATTTTACAAAACCAGACAGAACGAACAAACATACAAACACACAAATGTGAACATCAGCTGGTGGTATATTCTACTCATCATAGCGGTGTGTGTGGCATTTCCTGTCGCTGTTTTCATATGGAAGCGAAGACGTGCACGAATCAGAGGTTGGTTTAACTTGTACTTGATAAGCATCATATAGAGACAAACAAAATTCATGTATACCTAGTATATAGAAATAGAAAAGAGAAAAACAGAATTCATAAAGATCGCCAAAATGGACGAAATTGAAAATGGTGCATTGAGTCTGTTTGTTTTTGTTTTGATTAGGTTTTACGTCACATCGACACAGTATAGGTCATATCGCGACGTTCCAGTTTTACTGGTGGAGGAAGACCTCAGGTGCCCTTCCGTGCATTATTGCAGGCACGAACGGGCACCTGAGTAGAACCACCGACGTTCCGTAAGCTAGCTGGATAGCTTTTTCACATGAAAGAATCCAAAGTCCCTGTCAGGATTCGAACCAACAGCGGTGAGGGGCAAGTGGTTGGAACATTGAGTCTGTTCATGGACATTAGTAGTAGTAGTAGTAGTAGTAATTGCAAGCTGGTGGTTTTATAATATTCATTAAAGTGTATAAAGCAATATACATGTATTTGCTGCAAAAATAATTGTTTAATTCTTAAAAGAAACCTTACGAAATGCTTGTAAAAAATAAAAATGATAGCGAATTACCTTAAAAGAGATGGTGGATGCACGATGTCATTTCTAAACGGATAGAACCGTTTTTAAAATAGTATAATAATAATTTGTCATGGAACATTTTATCCTGTTTAGTAATAAATTCATGTGAATTAAAATGTTTCTAAATTCAAAAAAATCACCATTACCATGATTAAACGTGAATTCTGCTTAAGCCGGTGCTAGGGGGCGTGGACGGTAACTTGCACTTTTCAGTACCGTCCATAAACAGGCTCAATCAAACCGAGCCGGCAACATTTTCAATATTGTCTTGTTGGGCTTTCTTAAGGGATTCTTTAATTCTCTCTATTTTAAATAACAGAGACATTTTATGATACCAATCTTTCGAGAATCGACAATAATATTAAGACACCAGTTTAATTTTATTGTTGATACATTTTGTAAAAAACATATTTTATAAGTGAAGTGAAACAGCTTGAATTTCAAATAAATTTATGAACAAAAACTATTATAGGTTATTCGCTAGAATAATCAAGCTTTACATTAAATCCTATTATGAAAAATTTAAAAAAATGTTATTAAAATATATGTTACCTAGACCGACTTTTGTTATTTTCACCATAACACGGTTTCTGTTTCAGCTAATACTCAGCCTAGCAGAATTGTTATGGTACATAGTAATCCAGTCCATACACCGGTGCAATCCACAACTGTTTTCGGACGTACAAACGGACGACCACAAAACATTGCTTTTATTGTAACAAAGTGAATATAACAAGAGAGTGGCAATGTTTTTCTCATGTTTAACACTACAACTAAAGTCAATGTTCTTTCTACTAAAACAACATGTTAAACATAGGATAGTGGTTGAATTGAACACATAATTGTAACTCATTCTGTACATTGGATATTGAAAGACACTGTGATAATAAAATCAATTGTAAAAAAGTAGATAAAACGAAAACAGTATCACAGCCCTCAAAGTTTGACTTTTTAATAAATTATAGATAGGTCAGGATTTTTACTGAGATGTTTAGGTCATAACCACTAAGTCTTAACATCCCTATATTTTGTATGGTATTGATAGTGATTAAGAATATTGAAACATTAATGAATGCCTAAAAATGAGAACGGTAAATCAAAGAGTGTTACAGACTGGAACCTCCGTATTTTCTCTGTAATGATATATTTTTCTGTTCCGTCAGGAAACCACGTAAGAAGGTGCTAAAGGTGTAATATGTTGCATTGTTCATTCTTTCAAATAAATAGACACAATAAACCTAGTTTGCGATTTGTTTTAATTTCTAGAGAGTTATTTCCCCTTTCTAGAATTTCACTCAGTTCTTACCAATCATGAACGGCAGTGGTAAATGCAATTCCAGCGAAAAGCAGAACAGAGATTTTAAACATGATTTTCCACTTTAAATGTAAAAATGTTTAAATTGCCTGCGCATAGTTGTATTTTCCTTATTAAAAATAGAAATACTATATGGCATTTTACTATCTATGACCGCTTTCATCCATTTTTTTTTTCAATTGAAGGATGCTGACTTTGCATTATTTTTAGTAATATCCTCAACATCTTCTATAATTTCTGCATCATGATATCACAGGACAGACACTGGTACTTGTAATGACAACAAATAAAGTTGATGCAATGACCTTGAAAGATCAAAATTAACTCGTAGATGTACATTGATGAGTTGTACCTAAAGGCCTCAACAGACGATAGGATTTAGTTGTACAGCACTAATTAGAGATAAGATGTACAATTTTCAAAGCTATACAACACTTGCATTCAGACGGTAATTCTACACAGTAAGAATCTGAGGTTTCCCCTAAAAAGGACGCCAATTACATTGATCCTTTACATACTTTTACTCACTAAATACTTTTTCGCCATGAGTAATGATTGAAACACCTCCATTTAAAAAAAAATATATATTTTTTTTTAATGTGAAGCCTAACCGAGACTTAAACCTGGGACCCTCGGAATACCGTACTGCGGCTCTGCTGACTAAGCTATCTGGCCGCCTACAAACTACCTCCCCTCCCCTAATTAGAGAACAATTCAATACTGTGGCATAATCATTTTCGGAATAATTTGGGATTCGAACATAACACAACTTTGGGTCTCCTGAAGAGTTTTTCAACATCATTTTTACCCCATCAGAGTTTTTCAACATCATTTTTACCCCATCTTACTACTATGTTTACCTTTTAGCCCTAACTGTTCTGGAATTTCATTCATTACACCCATTATCAGGAGATAATTTGGTTATCTGTTACTTATCATTGTGGGAGGTCTATAAAAATCGGTACGACAAGATTTTCAAAATAGAACATGTCCTATCCCTTACATCTAGACATAAGGTTTCCGAAATCAAGAAATAGTAGCCTTCACACATTAAGATTTGTCTGTACATCTTAGTTTTAATTGGTGTTGTACTTCAAAATCCTACCGTCTGTTGAGGCCTCAACACACATCGACAGAGTTTTAACGTTTATCACCTGATCAATCCTAACCTCATAAATCATGCACACAAGACCAGTATGATCTTATTTTGAATTAATTATCGGCCACCGGACTTAAACACTTGGGTTTAATTGTAAGTATCACGTATAATAAACTAATAATATCTATACCTCTTATTTTATAATACTTTCAGGAAGTCTCTCTTTACAGATTGTATTTAATCGTGCATTATAAAAGGATGTTGTCCTTTTTGTATGATTTTTTTTTCAAATTGACAATACTTAAATTGAAGCTGTACAAACAAAGGGATAATAATAATAATAATAATAATAATAATAATAATAATAATAATTATAATTATAAGAATAATAAATAATAATAACAATAATAGTAATAATGATAATGATAATCGTTATCAAACAAACGTGTGTAACATGATTTATAAAAAAATTTCAAACATCAATTCACCTTGGCTGAATATGCTTTTGTAAAACCTAATCTAAATTCATACCTTTTAAATGATAATAATTTGAAGAAGTTTTGTCATTTACGGCGACAGGCTAGCATATAACCGCTTCAGTTGATACAAAAGAAATGCACTTCGTTTTAAGATAAAACACGTCGGTAATTTTCGTTGTTTTTCATATTTTATATATTTTTATATTCTAATATACAACTGGAACTAGAAGCATTAATTTCTTTCCAAATGATTACGCATAGTCATTCTTAAGTTAAAAGGAGGACAATATATTATCATGACCAAAGCGATATTTATTTTTCATAACACAATATTAATATTATTTCAGGATCCATAATTCTAAATGGATATTTGTTGTTAAATATATTTTATCAGCTGTCATAGACTATCTAGCTGCGGATAAATTCGTATATTTGTTATTTACATATTTTACAAACAATAAAAGTTACCTTTGGCGACAAGGTTACGTGCTGAAACACAGCAAATGAGTAAATTATCACCATCATCATCATCATTTAATCTT